>NW_018128007.1:2850683-2864188 GCF_001952655.1 Monopterus albus | reverse complement strand
TAGTAGTTTGCGTAGTCGGTGCTCTTATCAACTGGATGGAAAAGGGGGTGCAATAAAGCGATAAGAGATTTGATGCTTTATTTTCTACTGAGAGTAATTGTTTTAAGCCTGCAGGTCTGACCCAGCTGTGATTTTTAGTATGCATCAGATCCAACAGGAGGCAGTGGAGAGTCCACCACAGAAACTGGTGGCACCATGTGCAGAGGCGAGACAGTAAATGTGAGTACTACAGAATAATCCTTACCAGGCTTTGAGTATGCAGTATGTTCACATTGAAAAATGACAAAATAATGTATCCTCAAACCAGATACTGTGCTAAAAATAGCAGACTTTTGAGTGTGCTGTTGATGGATGCTTTTCTCACAATGCAGTGCACAAAGAAAACTGAGGCCGGTCATAAATTAACAGCTGGAAACCGGGAGGAAATTTATATTGTAGGTGGTAAAACACCTCCAGGAAGACTGAGGAAAACAAAAGAATGTACTGCCTTAAAAAGTCAGTTTATGACATTCTATGTTCTGGTATGTTACTGTTTCATTTTAGTATTAAAGGGTTAATTGTCTTGAGTATGTGTGTAACCATATTACTATGCAATCAATATGAATTGAGGTCTGTTCCTTTGGGCTTAGTTTTTCCACTTCTCCTTTACTGAGCTGAAGTTGGAGCTTTTCCTATTTGGTGCTAACCCTTGATAATGTTACAGGAACTAAAATTTTTCATCTGAAAGTTTGTTACATGTTGTAAAGGGAAGCTGTCTAACTGAGCAGAGAGTTATTTCCAGCATTGCGCTAACATTAGGTTGTGTTGGTCACAGAAACTTCCTCTGTGAAACTTCTTAACTGTGGCTTAGAGAGTTTAGTTTGCACAAACAGTTTGATCACAGTCTCCCCCTCTCTAGTGTATCTGCAGAAACAGTTACAGCTCTCTAATTCACCAGTTAAATATAACCCACTCCCATGATGTCTTGAAATCAGACAAATGTCAGTGCTATGTACCTGCAGCAGGAGGAGCAGGTTTGCTCAGTGGCTCCACCTTTGGAGTAGGCTTTGATGAAATGTCATCCTCTGCAGAAACAAGACAGCGTTGATGAAAGGTTATGATTCTTTGTTTAATTTGTAGACAGAGAAACATGAAATGGCAGAAAATAAGCTCTCTGAATTAAACAACGAATCAAAGGGATACATGTGATTTGTTGTTCTGTAGGAAAACAGATGGTCACAGTGGTAAAATGTGTGGTAAGACCTGGGAGCTCTTCATAAATGTCTTCATCAATTGGCTCCGGCTTGGTTACATCATCTATATGTCCAATGTCATCGTACATATCATCATCTTCTTCTGGGATGATGCCCGTCATATCTACAAACAAGGAAACATAATATGTTTGACTTCACACACAATAAATGTCGCTTTGTGCACCATGCAGACTGACTCTCTGGTGTTAATCTTTAGATCATTTTGTAAATTGCTGGTTTTACACTCTTAACGTTGACGACATTACAAAGCACAATAATAACGTTCTTATGATAGAAACTGTTCAAACCTCTTAAAACAAAGTCTATCTGTTTCACCCATTCCTCCGCGTCTTTCACTGATGACGCACAAAACTGTGATGAAAGAGGAGAGTAACGAAAACTGCAGTCAGTGCATTATGCAGTTCCACATATATTAATTAACATAAACAAATAACACTGCATTTATGCATACTAAAATGTTCCACAAGGAACAGCTTCAATATTAGAAACACTCACTGGGACTTTTTAAATATTCGTGTCAGGTTGAGCCATTGCAAAGGCAGCAGTGTTAATAGGTTTTAAAAGTAAAGATTTAATAAAGAGGCTGTACACACACACACACACACACACACACACCTTGCCAAGTTTTAAATATCAAGTCCACCTTTGTTTTTCCAATTTAAGAGGCACAGCAATGAGCAGAAGGCACTGAAACCATCACCAGGAGAGGAGCACGTACCTGATAGAGTCGCTTGTCAGGAGCTGAAATCTCAAAGCAACAGTCTTTCTTTGAGTCTTTCCGTAAAGTGTTGTTCATTTTGACGTTATACCCATTGATACTGAACTCGCCCTTCTGCTGCTTGTCTGGTCAGACAAAATGAAAACATCATCATTAGACGGTTCAGACACAACAGCTGCAATGTCACTGTCAATACATGGGAAACAATCAGTTCCCCTAAACGTTTCTCAGACAGAATGTGATTCATCATTGACTGGAAATCTAGCAAAGTACCTTTCTCACTACCGTAGTAGTAGAAGGTATGATGGCTTAGAGCACACCATCTCTTCTGCCACTCGGTGCCAAAAAAGCTGTGATCTGTGGAGGGAAATGAAGCGATTATTAAAAAGATTTGTTCTTTTCTTGGTTTATTTAGAGACATGCACCGTGTATGTATCACACACAGTACATCATGTACAAAGGAGGAAAGTAACTAAGTACATTTACTGCAAGACTGCACTTAAGTACAGTTTTTAGGGTATCTGTACTTTACTTGAGTAGTTTCATTTTCTGCTACTTCATACTTTGACTTCATTACATTTCATTGTACTTTGTTCTCACTACATTTATTTGATAACTTTAGTTTAGAGTACTTGTTTCACCACCGGCCATGTATCTCTGTCTTAAGGACATTATGCATTTTATGGGTGCTTGTTTTGTTTTGTTTTGTTTTGTGTCCGTCTACCTTTTGTTCAGACCTTCTAGGCTGAAACATTACATCAGTATGTTTTTAACTTTAGTGTGCACACACCCTGTTAAAAATGTTTGTTGAGTATGTGGTTAGAAGAGCACAAACCCTTTCTGTGTTTCTCGAGGTATCCTGCTTTAATGACAGACGTCAGGTCCTGAGCTGCCACAGGTGGAGACTGCTGGGAGCCTGAAAAAGAATCGAAGAAGCCCAGTGAAGTGATGTCAGTTGTTTTCTGTGTTATCACTTCAGCTAAAATCGAGTCCTTTCAAAACGTTATTACTTCAAAGTGAAAATTATATTTGTTTTTAACGATGTTTAACATATCCAGATGGGTTTGTGGCTAACTTTGCTCTCATATATTTGACTAATTGATGTTAAAATAAGTATCAAAAGTCATAGAGGCTGAAATGTTTTGCATCTCGCTGAAGGAGATTCTCCACAGTGTGCGCCTTCAATGCAAATGTTCAACTGCTGTGTCAAAGATGCTTTGTGTGAAAGCACAGTCATAAAACTTGCAGCTGCCTAAAACCCAGACCCCAATCAACATTTCACAAAGATCTCCTTGACACTTTGTTCAAAAACACAAACTAAAACACAAAATATTACATAAACCGCCATGATGGAGCACGCAGGGTTAAAGCTACTGTATACTGAGGAAAGGTTGTTTTTTTTTTTAAAGCTACAGCCATGGCAGTAATTTTCAGTCCCTAGACAGTGGCTGAGAGCAATAAAACATGCCCTAGCTGTCAAAGGAATGGGGTGAAAGAGGAGGTGGGAGCAGCAGTTGTGCCCCCAGATTGCTCCCCAAGTGTGTTGCCAAGTTACAGTTGGAATGTCTCCCTCATTGTGCCACTCAAAGTCACTTTCTCCAGGGAGCAGGCAGAGCTTTGTGTATTTTCATCTGCCAAGACGCCATTTTCAAAACTTTAATCCCCAGCTTGTTAGCAAGTCGACTGTGGAGGGCTGTTAAGTGCTTGTGTCTCACCTTCGTAGGCTTCTTCATCCTTGTCTGCCCGCTCTGACTGAAGTGACCCTCCATCGTTGTTGCTGTCAACTTCCTCGGCATCATCTGAGTCATCTCCACTGACTAAAGGAAACAGAGGATGTAGTACATGTTATGGGGTAACACAGGGGTTCCTGATCAGCTTTGGACATCTGGTCTGGGCACTTGAAAGAGGATTTTCCCTTTTCAGCTTGGTGAATTTAAACTATTACTTTAAAAATAAGAGCAAAGATTATAATCTAAAAAATAAACAACTTAGTTTCTGCTTATTTTCAGCACTTGTGACACATTAAATTCATGCCAAATCCCAGGTTGGGAACCACTAGTGTCATAGATGTAAACATAGACCTCAGGATTATTAAAATGTAAGACCAACACTCACCTTTGTCCTTGAACTCCTGTGGGAAACTGTTGGAAAACAATAAAAGGGTGTTACCACCTTTCAAATCCTGCATCACCAACAAGACTCAGAAAATGAAGTGACGTTTTTGTAACAATAACCCAAACAGACATACCCCAGTTTGACCTCTTTGATGCGTTTAATGAAGGCATCCCTCTTCTCTTTTGCCTTCTTGCTCAAATTTTCCCCCTTTAACCCATCATTGAGGAAATTTTCTAGGTCTAAACATAAGAAATGCAGGTAAATCGTTCATACGTTCTGATATTAATGTGTTATTTGGAAGTATAATGGAACATTACTCCAGCTGGACACGACTCCACACAGCGGTTTGCGCTTCTTGGTGAACCTGCACCGTGTGTGATCGTCGACAGCTCGAGTGAGCGGCGTTTTAAAACCAGTAGCACACTGGTTAGACAGACGTGCACTGGAGTGTATCTGACAAAAACAGCCATCCATATTGAGCCTCCGCTTCCTCTTCTACACAATGGTCTCTTAAAAGCCGGACTTATCGAAACAAACCTTAAAAAGACACGAAGAACAGAAACAACACTTACAAATACACAACGAGTTCTGCTGTTTTACCTGAAATAAGACTCGTTAGCTCCTCGGGAATCGCACGCATTGTAATTAGTTTGTTGCTGGTAGCGGTGCACTGACTGTCCGGCCGTGGAAACTTCACGATACGGAAGCACAAGTGGGCTCAAACATACGGAAGTTAATCTACTAATTACTTCTCAATGACCACACCGCTCCGCTGCAGGACCAGCACGACACCACCTGCTGTTCCACATCCACCATGACCTTTGGTCTGTCAGCTTTTCTGCATATTGTTTGACAAGGGGCTGATGCTTTAATGGCGCAACGGGTGTTTACGCACAAATAAAATATAGTGACCATTGGTCACGATCATCAGATAAATATGGCTCTGGCACTTGTTCGCTCCCTGTGACTGACTCCCTATTTTACAACGATGCAAACACTTTATGGATTCATCAGTATTGTGAGTCTAAATAAGAATCGTTAAGGTAATTCTATAAAACTGATCTGGAGGTTTCTGTGGTAGGTTTTTGAGCAACATAGATGTTTCTGGGTCTATGTGACGTGTGATGAAATATATCTTTCCTAAATTATATTTTAAATATTTGCATCATCACTTGCATCTCATTTAACTGGTTTTTACTGTACGATCAGCAGCAATCTCATACAACCACTGCTCCACTGCTACCAAGGGTAAAGAAGCCTTACTTCTTACAAACCTGTGCCTCCTGGTGCTTTCAGACTAAGCAGCGCGTTGACATATTGTTTACAAAAGTGTCAGTCATTCATTAGTCATCTTTTGACAGGCAATATCACCCAATCCAGGTTAAATGGCTAAGTCTTTGAACTGTATAGCCCTCTGTGGTGGAGCCCTGAAACAGAAATGTCAGCGCAGCTCCGGAGGGGCTGTGTGAAGAGCTTCTCCTGGAGCTGCAGGTGGTGGCCAGTGTTTGTCAGCCAGACACACGGATTTGCATTCAAAGTCCCACTGAGAAAAGAGGCACAGCAGACTTTACAGATAGGTCATAAATCTATAGATTGTCATATATATATACAATCTTATTCCTCATTTCTCTGTAGGCTGTGATTAAGCCTGAGATCATATTTCACTGTTTATGGTTGTTTTGACATATAGTTGATGTTTTGTGACGTCACTTCCCGTTCAGAGTTATCCCAGCAGCCAATAAATTCTTTATGAGCCACAAATCCTCTGTGGTCATTCAAAACCTGACCCCCTCCTGACCTGGCAGTAGTTCCTCCCAGTTTGGAGAGGAGAGGAGAGCCAGCTTGACCTTTGACCCGTGTGTGTGGGTGTGTGTATGTGTGTGTATGGAGGAAAGGATCTGGTTTCCCATAAAACTTTATCTACTTGCCAGTCGTCTCAGTGGTTTCTTCCCAATTTATCACACTGATTATAGGACTGTGATGCACTTAACTGCATGTTGTCTAAGCTGCGTTGCTCAAAGTAGAACCAAAGATCATAGGCTACAGAAAGTGATTTCATTCCTAATGCAGATGAGAGGTTATTTGAAAAGTTTGAGTGTAGCTGTTTAGTTTGCGCTATCAGAGACTGTGAACAAATGACTGGGCAGTATAAGCATGAGAAGTCACAGGCTATTTGAAATAATCAACGTAAGTGTGGCTGTGTTTGTGGTTAGTGTAGCCTGTAAACACTGGACCCTGTGTGAAGTTAACTCAGTGGTTTCAGCACCAAACCAAACACCACCTCTGTGCCTCCTGTTAGAATTAACGTCCTCGGCCCTTGTTTTCAAATTGTGCACAATTAGCCGTCACTTAAACCCATATCTCAGTAGGAATGGCAATCCGCCACCTCGCTTCACCTTTTTATTATTGCTGTGAGGCTCTGAGCCCAACCGCAGAGTCCTGAGAGCAGCTCGATGAAACACAGGGCCTATACATGAATCTTATATCTCCTGCAGACCCTGGGAGGAATAATTCATCAGCGTGATTGGTATTCTTGTCATTCCTGGAACATTATACGGTTTTATCTTTTCATCAAACATTTTCCCAAAACATGAAATAACATCATAAAAAACAGCAACACCGGCTGTTACATAAACGCTTCGTCATGTACGATTTATGGAGACGAGCCTCAACTGGTCGGTGTGAAGAATTCCTTAGCAGTAAATGGGACTGGGGACAGGGACCAAATCCGTTTGGTCCATTAAAATTTACTATAAATGAATGGAATAAATATGTCGTGCTATAGCCTATATCTGGTCCATGGTCGAGGTTTTTGCTACCGCACAAAAGTGGGAGTCGACTTCGTACCAATTTGTGGGGAAAGCCTTGTGTCGGCTATTTTGAATTCATCTAAAATCATTTTAAATCATAAAAGAAAGTTCTGAAGACTACAACGGCGATTCGTAAGTCACATATATTGTATTACACTGCGGATCGGGCTATAAACAAGCACTCTCAGTGCTGTGAGTTTTATAGGCAATAAAATTTAATTAGAGAGCCAAGAAAAGTCATAGCTTTTGGCCTGGGACTCCTAGCAAGGAATTCTCACTGCAAATTTTCTTTTTCTGGGCTTTAAAATGCAAAGGCAATGAATCTCCCTGATGAAACTCTGGGGACTACAAGAACCATAATCACGTTGAAATAAATCTCTCAAAGTATTAAAAAAAACTTTCACACGTTACCATTCATATCTGGTGCCATGTATTTGTGTTGTACACTGCCGGGTTCACTGCATCCCTTTGACTGATGGCTGAGGATTTTAAATCAATTGTGTCTTTTTATTGGGTGAATGATAATTTAGAAAATGTCCCGTGATGTCCTTTAAAAGTAAAGAGTTTATTCTCAACTGAGAGAAACTCAAGACTTGGAAGAAACAGTCTGGCTCGATTCATAACTCACAATTCTCTCCTAAAACTGTTATGGACCCAAAAATCAATCATCTCTTCAAGCTTTGATCGGAAAATAAGACAAAAGCGCACGTGATTCCAATCAATGTAAAGTTTTATTTCAAGAAAAATATTCTGTTAATTATAGTTGAAATTCATATAAAAATAAATGCGTAAGTCCTCTGGTAGTCCAATGGAATAAACAGTCCATCTCGGCAAAATAGAAGCTTTCTTGTTTTTGCTTTAACTTACCTTATTTGTTAGATGTGCTAAAGATTTCACCCTCACACTGTTTAGGCTAAACTGGCACAAGTGTTTGAATTAAACAATAAAAGAAATGTTTCAATAACTCAAGTTTTGCAGGTCGATTGTTGTGAGTGTTTCTGAAAACAGGTCAAACGTTTCGGATGATAAAGGCAGAGGACTTTGTGCTGAATCTGACAAAGTTGGTGAGAAAGAGGAGGAGGATGAGAAAACTTGAAAATCCTGCAAGGAGACGTCCAGGCTCGGGGAATGGTCATTGTCCGGCCCTATTGTTGACACGCACATAGGAACAGTGGGTGCCGGGTTTGGAAAATGTTTCAGATTTTTCTCATTGCTGTTCGAAGGCGCAGCAGTCGGGCTTTGGTTCTCCCCATTGTGCCCATTCTGACACTGCTGTGAAGTCAAGGCGTTCTGGTGGAAATACCTCTCCCTCTCCAGGAGTGTTGCGCCCGCGCTGTCGTCAGCCGCCTGCTCGAACTCGTCCTCCGGCCCGTCGTCCACACACGCGTATTTCCCCTCACTGTCCCGGTTCTCCTTGCAGTGGGCCTGCCTCTTGTGCTTCATCCTCCTGTTCTGAAACCACACTTTCACCTGCTTCTCTGTTAAATCCAGCAAAGCGGCTATTTCCACTCGCCTCGGTCTGCACAGGTATTTGTTAAAATGAAACTCCTTCTCCAGCTCCAGAAGTTGGGTGTTGGTGTACGCAGTCCTCAGCCTCCTAGATGCCCCTCCACCGCCAACACCACCCTCTGGTATCTCTGGTGAACCTAAAATAAAAAAAAAACAAATATTTTATTTAGACGCAAAATAAAAGAGCAACACGGTTATGTGTGTAGGAAAAGGAGCAACGTGGAGTGAAACTTTTAGCAAGCAAGCACAGGGTCTTGGAAGATTTATGGGCCCCAGGCAGAATATGATGGGTCTGCGTGGACAGGACAGGACGGAGGGTGAAGATTAATGAACATGCCAGCTGCTAGCCCGTGTAGAATAATCTATCACTCTCCATTACTGTCAAACATTAACGCTCTAACACTGCATCACAAGTCAGTGCGTTATTTGATGAGATTAAGCAATCTTAAATCACAATCCTATATTGGCGCAAAGAGACGCCAGCGTTGCACGAGGCCCGGGATGCAGCTCCTTGCAGAGGGGGAATCCTCAGACAATGAGGAGCCTTTAACATGGAGGTTATTAATCATCATGTCTTGCCTTGGGGGGAGAAGTAGAGTGGTGAGGAGTCAGTCGTTGTCGAGGAAGCTGCAGAGGCAGGAGTCTGGCTCCTCTTGATGCTTTTCTTCTCCTTCATCCACGGGTACTCCGGTCGCAGGGATGCCGCCTGCAGCGGGCTGCAGCCTTTCAGAGCCTGCTTTGAGCGGCTGTGGCGTGGGTGGATGCCCGGATTGAGGCCGGGGATGGTCTGCTCAAAAGGAGGAGGAATCAGTGTCGACTGTGAAAGCGCCGAACTCTTGATTGATGAACTTTGAAATGCATCAGCAGGGTTAGTGAGAGATGTCAGGCACTCAGCGAGCGTCGGCTGACTGTTGATAAAACCACTTTCTCGCCCAAATTCGTAATTCATCTCCACCTTCTTGTCTCGAAAACTCGCTGTTTTTTAAGATAACTCGGAGGGGCAGAAATAATAACAATTAACAAGCAGTTTATTTTCATAAACTACTAAACTGGATACAGCCGTTTGGAGACCTCTGTGCCATAAACTATTGCGTTCATGAGGACATGGCTGGAATTAGACCGTGCTGCTTGTCACATGATTGCATCTGCCCAATGACAATTTGGGGTTTTTATCAAAAGACGCCACTGTCCCTTGTGATTGATCGAGAAAGTCGGAGGAGTAACGCCTCATTCTGGGGGTAACTGTTGCTTTATTTACACATTTTGGGGGTCAGTTTGTTCACCGCCGCCCCCTACCCCGAAAATGCACCCAGCAGCCGTGCCTACTTTTGCGCTTCCACGCAGAGTAGCGTGCGGCTACGCGCGCACACGTCTTCTTTGTCAATAGCACGGCGCGTCGCAAATCATTTCAGCAGTCACATTTGAGTCTCGTAATGCAACAACGCCCACAGTCGTTAATCTGGAGACTTGAAGATTTGCTTGGAGAGAAAAGCTGCAGCAGACACATCCAACAACACACTCGACATGTGCACCCTTCCCCCAACGCACAGCACAGAGCACAGAGAGAGAGAGAGATTACTTTTTCATAAATATCAATGTGATTTTTACGTTCATCATTTGATTTTTAGCACAATTTAATGGCCAATTATCTAGACCATCCATTATATTACGTTATTATAGACAAATTTATCATAAAGGTATAAGCCTGTTTTAATAGGAACTCTACTGAAAACACAATATTTTGTGTCCGTGAGAAAGCACTTGGGTTATTTAAAAGGTATTTGTCACCCTTTTAGAGTTTATAGCTCCCTGCCCCACATCCCATTTAATTTATTTTATTTCACCGGTAGGGATAATGTTGACCTAAGCCAGCATCCATATACTTCAGTTATAACATTGCGGTGAGTAGACATGATTTGCCACTGTGGTGTGAGGCAGAGGAAAGGTGGGGATCTGATGGCTGTTTATTGCTCAGGCTCTAAACAAAGAGCCCCGGTAGCATCAATCTTTCTCGCCAAAAGGTCTGACAGCTCCCTGCCCTAAGAACACGTTTAAACCATCTAACACTCCCTTAGATCATTTATGGCCAAGAAGACGACAACCACTCTCTGGGTATGTGCTGTGGGTGAAGTTTTCAATTTAGAGATGTAGGGATTTCTTTAGAAGCACAGATGAGACGCACGGCCATTACGCACAAAGGGGTTTCCTCAGTCGTTCCGTAATAAATCAGAAATCCATCAAAAAACGACACTTTGTCGCTTTTTTCGTTTTGTAGAAAGGACTATCCAGGGACAGGAGAGGCAGAGGAGAGGAATGGACTTGGTTAGTGGTGTAGAAACGAACGGAGCAGCTTTTACATAGGAACAATTGCTTGCTGAGGTGAGTGGGTGTTGGCATTCAGCAGAAATCCTATTCAGTCTCCTATCTTTCTCTCGGTCAGATACCCTGAAGCCGTTTCTCTGAAATCATCCAGCTTCAGCATTTGATTTGTCTGCATATAAACGTTTACCTGATTTATTATTTGTAAGGCTGCACTTCGCATGTAAGACAAATCTAACAAGCTATAATAGAATTTAAAAAAATAAACAAGTTGTTCTCTCTTGGTGTGAGCATAAAAATTATTTTGCCACTGTAAATTAACCTGAATTTCGTTTGTGAGTAGCTTGTTGTTTAGCATGTATGGCTATTTGTGCAAATTATTTTCTACTTTAAAGATGTGATTTTTATTTTTATTTTCATTAAAATGTGAAGCTAAATTCTGTTTTATATAAAAAGCATTGAAATCGAAACAACAATGACACAAAGACACTTCTGAAAAATAAAATGATCTCTGATTTACCACAACCTAAACACTGTAAACCGAGACTTGGATACATTTTATATTGCAGGAAACCTTTGGTGCATGTGTTCCATTTGTTCAGAGCAGCACAGACGCCGAAAGAAACCTTTTTTAGCAGCTTGTTTTTGGACAAACGCAGAAAGAGGACGGTGTCTGGATGAGGGGTACGGTTCCCGTCTGTTCTGCAACAACAGGAGACATCTGGGAGACAAGCAGGCCAAACCTGCGACTGACCAAGTGTTTATAAGGACAAAAAAAGTCAGTTACTGTGCTGTGGAATTATTTTTATTTGTGGTGAGTGTGGTACAAATTTTTAACCAGACTAAAAAATAAATAAATGAACAGTCATCAAATGTGCGTTTTTTTCTTGGCCCGTATTTGGATGGTAAAGTATTGACCTGCAACATAACACACACTGTTTTCATATTCATATTTAGAAATTGTATTTTGGTGAGATGATTGATTATGAAAGTGTTTATTGCACGTTGTTTCCGTCGATTCAGCTGCTTTCTGTCATACATCACATCATACTCTGCCTGCAGCAGAAAAAAATTACAGGGGTACAAATGAGCCGCGTAGTGGTCCCTCTGGAAAGCACATTTAGCGTGTGGGTGTGTTGGTGTGTGTGTCCCAGAAACACAGCGGTGCTCACGAGAGGGTTTTCACATTACCATTTCATTTATTGAGCCCCTGGATTCATGGGAAGATTTGACAGATACTTCAAGCGCGTTATAGGCTCGCAAATCAAACTGTTTTGCGCATCGACATGAGCAGAAATATTGTGATAACTGGGGGGAAAAACTCAGTTATATGGTCGTTCTGGGCCTTTGTTGGCAATCAGAAAAGAAAGATAAAAAAAAGATATCACCTACCTCTCTCACCACCAGCCCGTCTGTCTTTGATTCGACTCCTTGCTCAGTTGCCCTGTAGGTAAAGACAAAAATGTGAATGAATATGTAAATGAATATCGTTTTCAAATAGATTAAAAAAAAAACAGCACTTTTTTACAAATTGAAGTAAGATTGATTTTTTTAAATGCAGGAAAATGCATTTGGGACTGTCTAAGTAAACTCCAAACTCAGAAAGTCTATTTTCCTTTAAAACCACTTGGTCAATCATTTTCTGCAAAGCTGTTTAGTCTAAAACAGAGCCCTAACTAGTGCCCCTTTCACGTTGAGATTCATCCAACAAACCACTGGCAGTGAGGAGAAATGAATGAAACATACTCCCATGTGCGCCTGACTTTACCCCCATGAACTTCTCCTCCTCAGTTCACTCGTGGCCTCGTCTGTCACCGGTGGTGTCACCAGGTTTGATGTATAGGGGTCATGAAAGGTCACTGCAAACAGCATCCAAGCAACCTTCTGTGTATCTGCAGCATGGCTCCTTAAATGGCTGTTTGCATGGGAGATATCCATCCAAACATTCATGGGGATCAGACTGGAATGTCATCTACACACAGAGCTATTGTGTAGTGACCAGAGAGACGATAACAAAAGGGTTGCATGGACTAATATCACAAATTATCATGTTTTTGAAAAAAAAAGGGGGAATGTCTTTAACATTATTACAGTTTTCACCCAAACAGATGTAATGGGCTGCATGTGGGTGACCTCTGGGGTGTGGGGGGAGAAAAGAGTGAGGTGGGGGAATGTCAAAGGAAAGCTGGAAGGTAGAGAAAGTTTGAGGTATCCTTCACTTTTGAGGACCTCAAGTTCATCTTAGCTGTGGTCCACGGAGGTCCTAGCTGTCCTTGACAATAAATGGTGTTGACCTGCATCTAATACATAGGACCATATGTTCAGCTAAATTGATTTGGCCCAAATTATCTGTAAATGTGCATGTAAGTATTCACATGGTTGCACATTTATTGAATATTTATATCGGCTTAATCACAGATTTGTTGGGTGAGAATGTACAACACGTATACATTTGTCTGCACCCACGTGATTATTACAGCAAACTATACTAAACTATTCAAAATCACAAGTTTTTTTTTCTTACTAGTTTGTGTTTTTCTCAGCAGCCTAGAGCAGTTACAAAGTAAAAGAACCCCTGGTCATACAAGGTCCCACTTTAATTAAATAAGCATCTTTAAAGATCAATTTGTGCACTAACTAAGCTACTACTACTACTAATAAATCAGAACACGTAGCAGGGTTATATATTTTACGAGGAAAACGATACAAGTCGTGCAGGTCTGTAATCGATGAGAGTTGTCCTAGGTGCAGTGAACGCATCATGCATTTTGATCATCGCTC
>NW_018128007.1:2850063-2850671 GCF_001952655.1 Monopterus albus | reverse complement strand
CTTCCACCTGCTGGTGGTCCGAGCACAGCAGAGCTCAGCACACGGCTCCTACAACACCGTCAGGACAGCTCACTTTGTCCGAATTCGTTTTTTAATCTTTTACTTTCCACTGTATACTGTTGTGGTAGTAAGGGGGCTGTATGCTGTGGACTGTACGTGGAGGTTGTTTCAGCGTGTGAAACATGTTTTGATGTGTGAGTCAGCTGAGCTCTGCTGTGACAGAGCAACAAACAGTGCAAACTAACTGGCTGCAAAGTAATCAGACGTTTAGGAGACACCGATCTGCATCCTGACATACCCTCCGTGTGTGTGCGCGCGTATATCTTGTACTTGCGACATAGTGAGGACCAAAAAAGTATTTTTGCTACAGATTGAGGATATGTTTGGAACATGAGGACATGTTGGCCGGCCCTTAAGACGTGGTTTTAGGGTTCAGGTTAGAATTAGGTTTAGGATTAGGGTTAAGGCATTTGGTTCTGATGATTAAGGTTAGGGTAAGGGGCTGGTCAATGCATTATGACAATGAGTGTCCTCACAAGGATAGGCGTACAGCTATGTGTGTGCGTTACCCTTTCCTGGTCACCCATCTTCCGGCTCCATCAGCCTGT
>NW_018128007.1:2845202-2849963 GCF_001952655.1 Monopterus albus | reverse complement strand
CAGTTTACGCACCTAATAAACAATTGACGCTGTGATTGTAGTTTACGACAAACGGGCATCTATTCTGGTTTGCAACCTGTTCAAAGGCCAAGATGATCCAGTAATACACATGGTTCATGTCATAATCGTGTGCAAAAATAATCTATAACTAGAATGTTTCACCACCTGCCACTGTTTCCTTTATTTGTTGCATTGTTTAAGTTGTTTTATTTACATCTTTCTGTGTTGTGGGTTTGCCTTTCATTCCTAAAAGCTTTCAGCTTTAATCTATGAATCCAAAGACCCTTGAATTGTTTTTATCTTTTGTTTCTACAAGAAACAAAAGTGGGCTCTTAAAAAAATACACTCAAATAAATTTAACTCACTCATTTCCACAATAATATTATTGAAATATATAAATCTTATGGCCTAATAGCAGAAATACAACGTGCGCCAGTGGCTTTAACAGAAGCGTGTCTGAGAGAAGGAAATATGTGGACAGGCCTTGGGAAGGTTTTGTGGCTCATTTGGGCTGTTTGCACCATAAAGCTACAAACCAGAAGACGTAGTAAAAGTCTGTTTTTTTACCTTTATTTCCTGTAAAAATAAAATAAAATAAAAATAAACATTTTAGCTTTAAATGAAAAAAGTACAAGTAATGTTTTTGACCAAATCATTTTCAAACCATTTGTTTTACCATTGTAGAACAAAACAAACTCAGGCTTTAATGTATGAAAACGCGCTGTGGCTTAATGTAAAGAAAAATCACACAAAAACTATCAGACTTAATAATCTTCTCATGTGCTATATAAACTATTTATTTTTTGGATGAGATTAAGAACAACGAGGTATTTTAAGAAGTGCACAGTGTCTTCACAAACTGGTCCAAACCTAACGGTTATAAAACACCTAAAGTTGCAGAAACAATAACTTAATGCAAACAGGTAGCTGAAGGACATTCAGGTAGTCAAAGATCAGTTCATGCAAATAACAAATGGCCTATATGTAACTAACTGTGCGCGCCAAACACAACACATCTAAATTCTGACAAGACATTTTGTCCTCTCACAAACACGAAACACTGGATATCACAGGGGGAAAACAACAACAACATCCAGCACTGTTTTAATAACACAAACTTTACAACAACATGTGTAACAGCTCAGGAACATTAAGGTCTGACCCCCCAACCCCAACCCCAAGCCCAGTCTAATCCACCATCAGTCCAAAACCTGTTAACTGTCTCTCCGCCGGTCTTTGTTTTCTTTCTTCATCTTCATCCTGCGGTTCTGAAACCAGATTTTCACCTGTCTCTCGGTCAAATTCAGGACTCTCGCTACCTCGTATCTACGATCCCGCGGGAGGTACATGTTAAAAAGAAACTCCTTTTCCAGTTCGAGGATTTGATGCTTTGTATATGGGCAACGCTTTTTTCTGCTGGGCTTTGCGTGAAGCCAGTGGGATGAGGGGTTATCTGGAAACAGGGGATCAAAACCAGGAGAGAAGACAGTTAAAGCTCTCAGAGCGGGATTCAAAAACAAGGCTAGACGTTACAGTTTGGGGAGGGCATGCTACTCCTGGCAAGATTACATCTATTCGCTTTCTGTTGAATTTGCAGTGATAACGTGAGGACTGAGAACAGCAGTTTCTTGAAGTGTGTCCACCAGCTTATCTTATTGTTACAGAAGATCGTTGCACTGGGCTGCAAAACTATTGTCTCTGTGACCCTAAACAACACTAAAGCAGGCCTGTGACATCCAAAAACATTCCTCCACTCTCTGCAGCCATTCATACAGTTTAACCAATCTGAATTAGTCCCTGAAGTGACCACAATCAGAGTAAAACACTGCGTTGCTTACTTGCATCCGTCTCCCCTTTCTCCTGTGCTGACGGGCTCTCGTCTGTGGCTTTAGACGTGGATGTGGTATCGCAGGGAATCTCCACCAGGGACACTCCGTTTTCAGTGTTCGACAAAAGAGGTGTATGCGTTTCCAAAGTTGTGCACTCATTACTCCCAATCAGTGGCTCGGGTTTGATTTCATAATGCATGGCTGTCGACGGTAATCCCGTTAAACACAGGGACGCAGACACGGGGTCCAACGCCCAGGAGCGCGTAAACATGCCATCGCTGTCCCCAGTCGTGTAATGGTGATGTATATAAGTCGGAGCGGCTGTGTTTGGAGGGTGGGCCGAGATGGGACTCCAGGATCCCCCGAAAATAGAAGATTTCGCCTGTAAAGGACAAGACTCCTGTCCGCCATATTCGGTGAGCATCGCCTGCTCCACCCCTGCAGCTGATGAATACCTCGGTGCTATATCTTCCTGCTCGGGAAGAACACGCGAGTCAACATAGTAACTGGTTCCCAGCGTCGACATCGCAAAAACACAAAAGCAAAAAAAAACAAACACAACGCGTTACAGTCCTGCAGCTTTTAGAAAGAAATGAAGCATTGCATCATATAATGTGCTGCTTTGCTGCACCAGCTTGGGGCTCAGTGCGTCCAGTAAGTTGAACCTTGCCCAAGACTGGATAGGGCGCCCCAAACACGTGACCGTGGAACAGAACAATAAATAATAAATCAGCCTGCTGTTCAGCTAAATAGCCACCATTTTCCCCACCATATTTAATAGCAAATCCCCGCGCCTTTATGGTGGAATATTTCGCTTTAGAAGCAATAAAGGTTGTGATTTTGGTCAAAACACCCAGGGTTAGTGTAATCAAAGGAGGGCAGGGCTAATGCACGTTTAAAGCCTCCATTTGTGAAACCATCAAACAGCCTCTTCCCTTAAAATCTGTATAGTAATAAATACCTCATGAGATTATATTAGAATAAAAGCTTACAATAATTTGATGATCTACATCTATAAAACCTTTACTCTGGAAAGAAAAGACTAGTTCCTGTTAGCGATTGTTTTAGAAAACATTCTTAAATGAGATAAAACAAGCAACCATGTGTTTAGAAGATGGCTGGATTTTTACAATACCTAAACATTTTAAAGGACAGTTTCTGGCCTCATGTAACTGTGGGTCTGCTTTGAAGGCAATCTAGGACGGGAAGTGGGCTGAGGCAATTTGGGTGCTATATAACAGTCCTTTTTATCACGGACAATTGGGTTGTTTTTCTTAAGGTTACAACCTGGCTGTCTAAGCTAAATATCACCAATAAAGCTCAGCCTTTGTGTCCTTTCTCTGGCGCAAGCAGACGCATCCGGAATTTCCTAAGGCGAGGCAACTGGCAGGCTGCAATGATCATAACCGAGGCCTTGTCTGTCCTTTTTCCTCCTCTCCTGGATAAATTCATTCATTTCCCAGGCTGCATCTTTCCTCCTGCTGTTTAGCTCACACACATCTTTCACAGAGATCCTCTCAAATTACAGACATGGTGAAAACTTCGTATCGTTGTAAAAATAAATCTGAACCATAACAGTATTATGGCTTCATCAACAAAAGCCACATAAAGATTAAAATCCTCTCAAGTGTTCCTTTTACACACAACAATAAAGCACATTATTGCACTTTTTGGAACAATACATTATGATAGAGCCTGCGCCAAATAATTCATCAATTCACACAGTAATTAATAGTGATTCTTTTTTTTTTTTCATGATGCGACGAGTTTTACTGAGGTAATCAAGGCAGTTTCGTGTTGTGGGAAAAATAATAAAGCCCAACAACATGAGACTACCTAAACCACTCAACAGCCCGCTCTCCTCTTCAGCAAAATCTGCTAAAACGTGTGTGTGTGTGTGTGTGTGTGTAAGGTGTGAAAATTGTGTAGTTTCTCAGTAGCTATAACCCGTCCGCCTGTAACAATAAAAAAAAAACAAAAAAAACACGCAGTCTGCAAGTATGTGTGGCAATTCTCACACTGCATTGCACCATTTTGGATCGTTTTGGTCCAAATAGTCCAAATGCATTTTTTCTTAAAAAATAAAAATGGACTTTTCCAAATGTAATTCTTTAATTCTTTTTGCTTTTGCAACGACCCACTTGTTTAAATATATTTTTTAACGTTTTCAAATAATAATAAATCAGTACATGTTCATTTATTGAGAGGTTTATCTTTAGGTCTGACAAAAAGCAACTACGTGTGCACAGCCGCGACACATCTACAGTATTACAGGTCTAAACTAAGAAGAACATCATATTTACTGTGCACAGAGCGGACAAACACAAAAGCACCGTGCACCGTACCTGGTTTAAACAGCGCGCAGCTCCTAGTCTGTCTTTCTGAATGAAATAAGAAGTTTGCAGTTGCATGGATGGTTTTATTAATTTGACCAGCAAAATGTGCAAATATTTATTAAACCTCTAGGGTTCTGTAACCGTCACATAAAGGCCGACATGTAACTAACACAAGTATCCCAAGGGTTAGTGCAGCATGCAAATTCCAATGGTTCACTCAGGTGATATATACAATATGTACAAGCCTGAAGCTGTGAAACATTGTGGTCACATTCTGGACATTTCAAATACAATGCATCAACGTTACAAATGTAGCCATTTATAAATACATATAGACGATCAAATCAAACAGAGGTGAAAATAACGGTTTTGAAAGAACAACAATCAATAAGTTAGCAGTAGGGTCCTGTTTTCCATGGACATTCTCCCAGGGGGGGGGCTCTGCACACCGCAGGCGCCCTTGCCATGGGTGGAGGAGGGCGCCAAAGACGCACACAGTCTCATGAGAAACTGAAGTTGCTGGAGAGCTCTCGGATCCTATTCTCCCGGCTCATTTTTTTCAGTTTCATCCTCCTGTTTTGGAACCAGATTTTGAC
>NW_018128007.1:2824457-2845142 GCF_001952655.1 Monopterus albus | reverse complement strand
TTGAAGAGAAACTCTTTCTCCAGCTCCAGAGTCTGGTGCTTGGTGTAAGGGCAGCGCTTCTTTCGGCCACTCTTAGCTGTGAGCCAGTTCGCCGTACTTTCCATTTTTCCATCCCCTACAATAACAGCGAGACATGACACATTAAAGATATTAGGCAACAGGTATGAGATAAGCAGTATACCTGCAGACATCATGTCTTTATTTTTCCTAAAAGAAATGATAGACTAGTAAAATTCAGAACCCAAAATAATCCATTAAATCATGTTTGGTGACGACATTCTATGACTTGACACCTACAGCCATAGCTTACAGAGACCCATATAGGTTCATCGCTTATTTCTATTTTTATTTGATTAGTACCATGACTTTGTGCACAATCAGATATCTCTGGTGATAACTCGAAGCCACTCTTTATTTCTTTTACCCCAAACTGCTCTTTGCCCCATGGAGCAAACAGCCAGCAGCCACCTTTTACCTTTATTAAGACCTAATACACATTAGAGCAAGGCCCGTGGCTTGGATGGGGGGGACAAATGAAATCAGTCTTCCACATGACCGCTGCAACACACTGTATTGGCCTCAATACTGCATGAATTTAAATCATAGCAAATGTCCATAGTTTTTAAAAACAAGAATAATTAAGTTGCTTTGTAATCATCAGGGCATAGCTGTGTTGAATAGCGGTGCAGTGTAGCACAGTTACACAGCTACAGCATCCTATGTGTAATCTAACAGAGCTACTAAAGCACAATAGCTGTAATCTGCGGCTCTGATTGGTTAAATCGCGTTTCAATTTCGCATCGTGCGATAAACCGCTAAATATCGTGTATTTAAAAACACGTTTCTGCGGCTGAGTGTTGACCTAAATTAATCCTGTAATAGAAAGCAGCACTCATGCATTCGTCTGGTTATAAATCATTTGCAAAAGAAAACAATTAAAACCTAAAATGTGCACGGATTTTTTTCACGCATGTCCTCTGCTATTTTTTGCTGAATATCTCTGCAATGGACATCGACTCTTCACCTTTTACGGGCTTTTCTGGACACTCCGCGCTGCACGTCTCAGCGGGCTCGGGGGAGGATGAGCTTTCAGAGGAGAGGTGGCTGTCCTCCTCTCTGGCCGGGGCGCAGGGCGCAGGGACCGGCGCCTCCTTGTGGCTCTCTTTCCGCTCGGGTTCCGCAGAAGCAGGCGGCAGCTGTGAGGACTGACTGTCCAAACGCGCAGGTCGTTGCAGAGTAAAGTGATTCATATTTGGCTGGACATCATGGTAAAGCCTTGAGGACGCGTATGTCTGAGACAGGCGGAAGTAGCCCGGGACTGGCACGGTGCTGCCCGTGATGGGGCATGATGCATTCGAATAGGAAATGTCATCCACTGTCGCTCCTTTAGGACATTTGTCAGACTCATAAAGACAATATGCGCTTTCCTCCTTTATACTCGGCGAGAATGAACACTGAGCCATATGCTGGCTGCTGGGTTGATCCACCCGACAGGATCTCGACGTATCCAGCCACGTTTCCATCCCTTGAACATACGGAGCAGAGGAAGGGATCACGCTCTGGGTAGACGGCTCGTTGCGCTTACCAATCCCCGGGAAACAAGAGCCACCGGAGAGTCCATAGGAATATTCCGAAGCCGGTGGCAAATACACCCCGTTACTTTGGTAGTATGAACCACTGTCGGTTCTCACGTTGATTAGGGAATCCACGAAAAACGAATTTCCAGCTTGGTTGCTGGGGCATGTCATCGTTGTGGTATAATTTGACGGAGGATTAAGATAGCCCTTTCTGGCTGACATTTCTTGTGAAAAACATTGCTGAATAATTACTGATACTCACGCTTCTCACTGTAGCCTGCAGCCAATTAAAACACCAGGCGGCCACAGACTCCTCCCAGTCCGAGCAGGCAGCTCCACTGTGTCATATATTTTGTTTTAGGCTAAGTACAGAGACAACTATGGGGGGACGTGGTGCATCAGAAGGCTTTGGGTATAATATCTTTAAATCTCCTTTGAATCTTAGATTTTAAGCCTCAACCTCGATTATAAGCCTGGAGCTGCTTATGTAAATTTAACAACAAGCCCTATTTGACAAGTCTATTGTTGAACGCTGCCTCTAACAGTTATGTAGGCTACAATGCATAGCTTTATGGCCGGTTTTACAGCACTGTAAAAGAAAATGAAGGGGTCTGGGGCTGCATCACAGACCCAAAAGGTCCTGAGTGACTGGTTCACGGACTTTTACACGTCTCGTGTTGCTCTTGGACTATTTTTAAAATTCCTATACAGTTTCATACTGCCACACCACTACAGAGTCGCTTTCTTTAGAGTCTTCCAGTGAAAACCGTGGCTGCGAATGTCACGATTACGATCAAACATCTCTTTTAAAAGTGCAAAGTCCCGGTTGGGTATTTTTTAAAGGTGACGCATAGAATGAACGGTGGCCCGGGGCTACATCTTTCTGGGATCATCTAATATCTGCACGACTGCAAGAAACGTGGTTCGTTACGGAATAGATTAGCTGCATTAGAATTGGTTAATGCTGCCATTTTCCCCCTAATGAGCTGCTGGGGGGGGTTTACTCACCGCATCACACACATTCAGAAAACATAAACACACGTAATCCGCATTCTTTTAGATTCTATTTAAGTCTAATCTCAAGTCAAAATCTCCACCAAACCTGTAATAAAATGTTCAGTGAGCCGTTCAGTTCTTTAAGTGTATGGAGGAGCTTCACCACCCTTCTTTTTAGAAACTCTTGTCCTTTTTGTT
This sequence comes from Monopterus albus, assembly GCF_001952655.1. NCBI lineage: Eukaryota > Metazoa > Chordata > Actinopteri > Synbranchiformes > Synbranchidae > Monopterus > Monopterus albus. The sequence goes on along the minus strand of NW_018128007.1, from coordinate 2,842,371 downwards.
CACAATCTGGACACAACAGGCCCACTCGTGTGAGCTGGAGGTGATGGGGAAAATATAAAAACTAGCCACACAAACAGACCTTGCTAGTGTGCGTGTTCAAAATGTATAAAATCCATAAACTGATGTTACATTCCATTTATAATCTGGATCATTTTGTCTCAACTTGGCTGTGCGAGTGAATAAAAAAAGAAGTGATTATTAGTTTGCTGCCATCATCAACAACAATCGTTAATCGCCTCAATATTTAAACTGTCTCTGTTTTAAAAACTACACCAGCCCGTGCTTCTTTCCCAGACTGTCAAGATGTTTATGAGTTTATAACACAGCCCTACAGACTTAGGTCACCCTAAAATGTCTCCAAAGGTGGATTCACCCTGAAATTCCGCATCGACTGCCTCCATTTTCCCATGAGTGTGGAGCCATAAAGTCTAGAAATCATAGCTACAGATTATGTACAGCCATTTTACATGGCGTCAAACCTGCAGCAGTCTGGCTGCAATGAATGATTAGAACCATTAACCCTCCTGGATTACTCCTGTGGTGTCTCAGTGCGCGCTGTGGGTGCACTAGTCTTACTGTAATATTACCAGAAAACAGTTTTAATTCATATATTTTTTTTACAAATGTGTTTAAAAAATGAAAATCCCGGACTGCCTGTTTTGTGCTAAAATGTTTGCATCTGTCTAACCCGCGCGCAAGAACAAGCACCCGCGCGAAACAAACTGCATCAGGATATCAGTGCAAACAAATGTCTAGGTTTCTAATAACACAGAATAAATCCAAATTTGGACTTATAAAATGAAGTATAATTTACTCGTTAAACTATGGAGAAAAAAAGTTAGTGAACTGTTAAACGCTGGGAATATCCGTGTCCGTGTGATCTGACTTCTTCATTAGTCACCGCAGGCCACAACTTAGAGCAGCAAGATGAGAATGTGTTGTTTAGAAAAACACCCCTTTGGTGCTGTGTTTACTTCTTGCAATGTGTAATGCTTTCACTACATCCCAACATCTGCAGCTGTAATAAAACGGTGGCTTCGGTTTAGCGTCTTTCAGATGGAGATAATGAGATAAGGTAGAGAAATAGCCTACACGTTCTTTGCTAAATTGCATTAATATCCCCCAGTGTAGTCATAAAAAGCATCGATCATATTTCTGTGCCTACCTTAACAATGAAATCCTGAGGTGGTAAAACGTTTTAAAGGAGATGGCGGTGAGGCAAACTTCTTTTATATCTCAATTCACGGCAATGACATTGATCTGAGGAGCGCCACCCAGTGGGCGCAGAGAGCAGGCCTATGCCCGACGACGCAACGTACAGTAAACGCAGAATATTCCTACCACGGTAAGATGCTGAAACAAATGGCGCCGGAAAGGTCCGTGAACACAAGCTTTCAGTGCTCCCAGCCGCTGTTTTTCAGCTCCTTAGTCACAGTTAATAACCTTGGTCTCAGACGCTTTATTGCACTACCCTCCAAATGCTCCAGACGAATCCGCGTTTTATGGCCAAGTTACTAGAGCAACTGGGAGGATGTGCAACAATCAAAGCGGAATTCCTGAGAACCTCACAGGATGCACGGTATAAGGGAGGCATCAGGGCCCTTATTATGTTATTGCAGGCCATTCAAGGGGCCTGATGGCGGGTTTAAAGCCACCTCAACCTAATGTTACCCATCCTTTTAATGTGATCATGTCATTTCACCCTCCTTTGCGGGTTAACATATCGTCATGACCTAAATTCACAGCCTGTTTGTTTATCATAAAATTGATGTGGGCTCTTTGGAGTAAACCATTTCAGATAATAAATAAATAAACGATCACACAGCTAGTGGTGATTAAACTAGTGATCAGTTTGTTAATCTCTTTATTTGCCCAGTGCCACTGCCTGGATTGGTCACCGCAGGCTGACTTTAAGTGGATAGAATTAATATGGTCCTTAGATTTCACAACAGCTCCTTCGATGGACGGTTAACCACACAAATCGACTCATATTCTTTGAAAAGACGCAGTCTCTCAGATCTATCTGCATTCAAACAAGGGTCCAGATTGTTTCACTAAGCCCTTACATGCATAGGTCAAAAATCAGCCCCTCCACATCGCCCCAGAAATGAATGAACACTTTGTAATGGATAGACCATCAAATCATTAACTACAGCGGATTTGATTTCCAACCATGAGGGGGAAAAAAGCATCAGACCAACATATCATGCATTTGGTACAATCCACGTGCTGCCATATAAAACAAAATATGGGATTAGGTTTCATTTGGGGTTAGTTCTTTTATCAGCGGTTTGCCCTTGGACATTAATCCAACTTTACTGCCGAGAGCTCAAAAACGCGATGGCACCGAGGGTCAGAGACAGATGTTGAATATCACACTTAAAAATGTATGAAATGAACAATCAGATTTTAAGTTAACTCATCCTCTAACTGTGCAACACTGCGCAGCGACTTTAGGGGTGTTGATCGCCACCAAGCGCTGATGTCACATCAAGTCTTTTAGTAATTCAAAAACACACAAAAACTGTTCCCATTCATCGGAGTTGTATTTGTACAATAAAGGTAAAAGATCAATAGGGAAAAGGAAACACGAGCAGTATTTAGATGTCAAGATTCCTGGCCAAAAAGTTGCGTGTGCTTGCGCAAACTTGTAAAAATATAGGTTTAAATTAAACTTGCAAAAATAAGAAAGAAAATACTGGGCAGTGCGTGTGCATGCATGCGCAAATCTGGAAAATTAGGTTTATTTTAAAAGAGAAAAACTACGTTTGAAAATGCGGAACAGTAATATCCCAAAGTATTAAATAATTTAAACGGAATGCAGACACATCTGGTTTTCGCGTCAACACACCAAATACGCAACCACGTCACTTTAAAACTGGGGAATTTTTTGATGGACCAGGAGGCAGAATAATAGGCTTATTTAATAATAATAATAATAATAATAATAATAATAATAATAAAACCAAGGGTGTTTAATGACAAAAGAGTGTATAAATAGCAGAGGTTTTATCAAGTCTGGCACATGGAGAAAACTGGACTCCTGTCCAGGTAATGATATAGACGTGCAGTCTAGTGTCGAGGGTGCATGGCTGCATGCCAGTGACAGTCTTTGTTCAGTATTTTATAGCAGGGGAGCTGTGGTGTAGTACTGTAAACGGTCCCTGTTCAGCTTCTTCTCCTTCATCCTCCTGTTCTGAAACCAGATTTTGACCTGACGATCTGTCAGATTGAGCATCCGTGAGAGCTGCAGACGCTTCTCTTTGTTGATGTAAACACTGAAAAAGAATTCCCTCTCTAGTTCCCTGATCTGATACTTGGAATATGGACATCTCTTCTTGCGCGTCCTCTGGCCACCTGGAATGCAGTAAAAGGCAAGAGGTCACCACAAAACATGCCATAAATACAACGCAATAACATGGAACCAAAAGCGTATTTCTTGCATTGAATCATCAGTGGTGGTCTGCGTGAGCTTTGGAGTTCAAGGGTTTCCTTCCTCTCAGGCCTACAGCATCAAGATTTGTAAACAAAACTGGGCTTGATGTGGGCATGAAGGATTGCCTCTTGTCGCTAGTTGTGAACACTTTGTGAAATATTTATTTGCTGTTTTCCAGAGTGGGGGTGTGGGCCTCAACCAAACGCTTCTGGTTTCACTGTGCGTAAAAGCGGCTGTTTTAGTCATAGTGAAGCAAAGTCCTTCTTGGAAAGAAGCTGTTGAATTAAATCCCAGCAAATCAGCGCTTTTGTACAATTTCTATCTTTAAAATAAGGAGCTAGGTTTAAATATAAGTTTAAGCAGCTCATGTTAGCCAGCACTGAATAAACTCAATAAGTACAAAAATATACACTTAAACGCTTGGACACAGATGTGGGAGATGTAGGCCTGTTCGTAATGTTTAGATGGTTATTTCGGTGGTATTTGTAAAAAGAATATATATGTATATATATATATACATATATATTCGCATATAAATTAAGTTTACCGGGTTAGTACACAAGTATATTTAAGCACAAATGTGGATCAAGCAGTAGAGATCTTGTTTAACATCTATGAAGACAAGCTTAACGCCAACGTCTTCACGGCCAATTTCAATCTCAGGCACGTGATCTTGTCGTTTATAACACAGTATTGTTATATGGTAAATGTGCGGGCCCTCCACAAACCTTATGTGCTTATAGAACAGCATATAAAAAGCTTTAAGAGCAACGCGTTAGATATTTGTGTCCTCGGTGCACTAAACGGGGCTACTCACCGCTGTTTTTGCTCTGTTTCTCGTCGCTCTGGCCGGAAGACGACTTCGGACTGCAGCTCTCCGCCGTGTCCGAGCCCGGCTGAGCCGGAGCGGGACTTGTTTTGACGTCTTGTGTGTCCGTGTCTGCTGCTTGTGCTGTCGGTGTTGTGCTGTTCTCTGCGCTGCCGTAGGCAGTGTCGAAAAACTGGTCGAACGCCTGAGGCAAGACGCCGTTCCTGCCAACGCTGCCATGGAAGCTCGGCGTCGGATTAGAGGAGCTGGATTGGCTGGCGCTGGAGCTTCCTTTCATCAGGATTTCACCCCCCCTTGAGCTCGGGCTCGTCCAGCCGTCCCTGTGCACAATGTCTTCCGCGTAGCAATGAGACAGGCTCCCTCTGCTGTGGTGCCATTTACTAGAAGTATCAATGCCATAGTCTCTGAAAGCCACATCTCTCACCGACGGGACCTGTGGCAGGGCTGAGGGCTGGTACGAGTATGTCATGGGGCAGGAGGACTGACTTTGAGTTAAATAATGAGGGAGTCCGGTGAAGTCTGCTCCGGAGACGTAGTAAGTGCAGCTCGGTAAATACATATTAGAGCCACAGATCCGATCATCAAAATCCATAGTCTGCTGTTGGAAACCTACCTACGATAATCCTCACATAGTTCCTCTGCGGCGCTGCGCTCCAGTCACATTGAGGCAGACTGGAGGAGCAGAAATCCTTAGACGTACAAGCTGACGTGGGGATCCATCTCTATCCATTCCTGAGGGCCAAAGCCATGTGACCACTGGCACAAAATGACAGATAGCCTACGCCTCAATGTGTACGCTATATGAGTCATTGAGTTAATAAGGTAGACCCTTGGCTGTATGGGAGAGGAAAAATACTGAGGGGGCACTTTGCAGCGACCCACTTAGGCTATTTTAAAGACGAGGAATATCTCAAACACTACGCCTTCCTCTGCTATACTGTAGATTGGCAGAGCTAATTCCAGCTGTCTGGCTATACATCATCGTTACATTACCACGCTGCATGGTAGGAACAAACAGAACAACACCCAATTTCATGCGCCCAGTTGATTAAGCTGCCACATTTTTAGCCTGGTTTCAAAACCAAACCTCACCTTCACCCTCACCTTAACCTCTGCAGAGACGTCTGAATGTTTTCAAAGATATGGATCACGTTTTTTGAGGATCACATTTTTGACCACAACGCAAACTTTGTTATGCGCCTCAGACTTGACCGCCGTGCGTCAAATGGCAGAATTCAGGCTATAGTGAAATATTGCGTTTAATTTAATAGAACAGGGCATGTTTAAGATCATTTGGACCACGTGCATAATTGAATTTGGAAGCTATTTTAATATATTAAATCTATTTTCATCGAGTATGTAGCAGGTATGAATTCACAGGAAAATTTGATATAGCTACTCTGGCTATGAAGGACTAATGTTAACATGCTGCACTTTTGTCAGGCCTCAGTCCAGTTTGGTACCGGGGGACAAAAAAAGACAATAGCCTGTTAAAAGACAGGCCTGGCTATCTCTCTTGTGGTCGTTTGCTCGATCCAACATGTTCAGGATCATTTAAACATGTAAGATCGACGCCGTTCCTTCAAATTATGTTTCATTTCACGCTGGTTTTGTCTGTGGTTATGCATAAAAACCGTGCGCTCGTAATGAAAGGATAAAACTTCTGCATATCGTACTTTAGGACTGAGCACATCTTGAGCAAAAACAGAATGTTGGAACGGAAAAATGAAGTTCATATAAGGGTAATCAGCTGATATCTACATAGTCACGGCAAAGCCTGCATATAACGTTTAAAGTAAACATAAAGATGTTGGTTATAGGCCATGAATAATAAAGATATGTGCCGAATGAGCTACAGTCCACGCCCTGAACCTTTGGACACGGGCTGTTTCCTACACTCCGGTCCGTTTTCATTTGTCATCACTGCTGAGTAAGTGGGCACATGTGTCACATATCACTAATCCTGCACATGTGAAGCAACCGATTTCAGAATTCGCTCCAAATTCACTTTTCATCCATCAAAGTCTATGAGCCGTCATCTGCAGTTATGCCTTAAGAGACGCTGTAATCTTTTATTCTACCCAGGTGGTTTGTTATCTGAGTTGCAGTGAGCTTCATTCAAAGATGCGTTATTAGCGAGATTGCCTTTCATTTGGTGATTAAAATGGTCTTATATAATAAATTCGACGAGAATTCCTATTGTTTTTTCCCCTTTGTGAATTATTCATCCACTCAAACGCAGCGTCAGCATTAAGGCCGAGGGTGCAGGAGTGGCCCAGTTGGTTACAGGAAGCCTTCCCCCTCCTACGTCTCACAGCACAGGCTTCAAACAGCTCCATCCACAAAAAGGTGACGCACAGTTTGGCCAGAAGCAGTAGTTTTATATTAGTAAGGAGTCGGACAGGCCATAGCGTGCGTGTAAACAAAAGGCTGATACACCTTGAACTCCAGCGGCTTATCAAACAGCTGTACAAAAATCACGGGCTACATTTCCATAAGAATTAAATGACTCTTCCCGTGGATCCATTTTATCATTGTAGCTAAATAAAGCTTTGTTTTGTTAGATGGAAAACAGATCGGCTAATACTGGGATTAAAAGGGTTCATCAAACCGAACATAGTTACCAAAACATTTCTCTGGTGTAATCTTTTAAACTGCTTACACAGTCAAAGTCAAAGCTGATCGACTGTGCTGCGCCGGGAAACGTTAAGAAACAGGGGAAAACATCATCTCTGGACAAAACCACGACATTCAGTTAACAAGTGAGAGAAATGCAAACTGCTATGGTGTAAATACAAGTGTCCCGTCAGCCACTGGCGGTATCAGGCGGTCAGCAGGCAGCCAACATGGGCTCAGAAATAAAAGCCTCGCTTCCACTGAACTCTCTGTCGATACTTGAACAGGAATGTGCGTCAGTATTTAGCTCCATTTAACAACAGTCACTAATGTTTGCACTAAAGAAACACAGGGAGCCTATATTTATATAAATGACGAGATTGAGTAAAAGATGAACAATGAGTTGATTTGCCGTCTATTTATTTACACATACACAATGTGTGTAGGTATAGTATAATGAAAACGGATCCAAACATTCAGTGAAAATAGCAGAACCACCGTGTTACGAGTAAAAGCACGTTACCCAGAACGTTACTGAAGTAAAAGTACAAAAGTATTAACATCAATATACAAAAAGTAAAGGTACTGATTATGCTGAGCGGCCCGTTTTACATTAATGTACATTAATTACCGACGCACTGTTGTGCACATCACTTTAACGTTGCAGCTTCATGGTAAATATCGTTTCAACTACTTTATATGCTTTAATTTGAAGTACTACAAATACTGCTGGCTATCTTGTGCATTTCCCAACAGGGACCAATACAATCTTATGATTGTACTGTATGTTTTTATTACTCTGAGTCTGAAAATGCATTATTAGGCCTATTACTAAATAAAGTTATGAAACAAATGTAGCAGAGTAGAAGTATGAAGATTCGGAAAATGGAAATACTCAAGTAAAGTACAGACAACTCAAAACTGTACTTAAGTGCAGTACTTGTAAAAGTATTTAGTTTCCACAGTTTGTCCTTGAATTAGAGTTGTAAATCAGTAGGACAGTGACAGAGGCGTCAGTGCTGTGGGCTGAATGCTGGTGTGGTGGGGGGGGGGGTGACTACACTTGGATCAGGGCTGGTGCCCTGAAAAGGCTGAAGAGCAAACCAAACCACCGAATAGTCTGAAATACCTTGACTTCTGTTACAGCCTATATGATATGAAAGTATTGTTACTGCAGACTGATGTATTGCCCCAAGGCCTTACCTTGCTCCTTCACTGCATGAAGAAAACATTTACCCAAACATGACACATCTGGAAGACAATAGGAGCTTCAAGCTGAAGCAAAACATCGATAGGGTGTTTTTGGTTATAACTCTTTTTCCAATTAAGCCTCTATGGAGGTTTGTCATGGTTCGGTGCACAAGGTGATCTGTCTTCTTCTGCACAAGAGTTCATGTTATATAAAGTGGAGTGGAGGAAAAGAAGTCTATATAACAGCACTGATCAGGGACAAATCATTCACTGTTAACCTGCACCATTTAATAGTCATACAGCTGGAATGGTTGATGTCACCAAGGTGTAAAGAAACTGTGGAGTTTGAACTAATAAGTGGGCGCGTCTCCGGAAGCAGGGGTTGTTTGGGTGGGTGGGGTTTACAGCTGAAGCTGCAGTAAAACAAAACAACGTAAAACCCTTAATAAAACTTTCTGGACTCACACATTCAGCCTCGCGTCCATTCATGAATCTCTGCCAAGTCAAGCACGTGTGATAAAATTGTCAGAGGCAGCACTGTTGATGTACATCAACCTGAAACATCACCTGTCTGCCTTTCTCCTCTTCTAGTGCTATTACTGCTCATTGTCCCATGTCATCACTGATCATTTAACCAGGGCCCGAAGTGTTTTACTGTATACAATCGCGATAACATTCAACATCACCTACAGAACATCCCAGGTCACCAGTGTTTAGAAAATGTGTGCAGGAAGTAAAAGGCGGCAAACTAATGAGTGCTAACACTGTGTCAGCAAATCCAAATTATATTTTTATTTGTTTGTTTGTTGTATTTTCTTTAGTTACATTTTCCGTCTAACTGTATTTAGAATTTTGGGTTTTGTCTGATGTTCAATGCACAACACACAGACACACACACCTTAAAGCGACCATTGAAAAATACCGTATTGCTCACAGAAGATGACAAGGATTTGTTTTTAATAATCACTTTTATTGGTCAGGTACGTTACACACACAAGGAATGTGTCTCCTTACAGAACCGAGGCTGCCATCTGCGGCACCAACTCTCTCTCTCTCTCTTTCTCTCTCTCTCTCTCACCACACCCACACACACACACACACACACACCGATGGCGGCGCTGCTCTGGCCATCGGGAGCAACTTGGGGTTCAGTGTCTTGCAGCTGTTCGTTTAATAAGCTCTGTTTAGATTGAGTTTGTCTTTGTTGCGGTGTGAACTTCACTGGCTCCAGCTTCCGGGTTGATAGTCGATGCTGAGCACGCCTCAGGCCTGCAGCAGAAGGGGCCATTTGGAGTGAGATGCACTATCCTGTTCAGCTGTTAGGGGGAGCAATGACACTGAACCACAGAGGTGACGCTTTGCATGCAGAGGATCAGGCTCCATCTCAACAAGGCTGACGCATCTTTAAACCAACACCACCATCTCCCCCAGAAAATGCGTCAGTGACAACAATCCAAATGCCTAGGAAACCATTTCAGCCTGTGTTTAAAGGCCCATCTAATCTACCAGCAGACTGGTTTCTCCAAGTGCTCTTGAGCAGGACGATAAACTTGCCTACTATTGTTAGTTAAATCGTCCTGTGAGACTGAAACTCACCACAGGGTGCTGCCTCGTTACTAGAACGAATGCTTCTTTTTATGGTACAGAGACATCCTTCAAACCCAACCGGTAGTAGCAGCCTGATGCTCCTGGGTGGGCACAAGGAGCGGGACAGTTTGCAGGTCAGTGCCATGTCCTGGTTCTGGAGGACTATATGTAACAGTTAGACTTCACAGAAAAACGGCAGCTCTGTGATAAAACCTAAACTCACTTGATGCAGTTGAGTCATATCAAATATTTTGTTTCCATTTAGCTTTTAGAAGTCGATAGTTTTTGTTTAGGTTTTTGTTCTAGAAGGAGATAGAGATGGCAAAAGGCCATTGCCTAATGTTATTCTTTGATACAAAATGAAGACACACCTGTTCATGTCACGATGAATTAATATAAATAAACAGCACCTCGTTGCGTAGGATATATTTGGATTGTCTATTTGAGTATGACTGGATAAATAGACATGAATTCGGGACACCTTTTTAAAATAAACATCTCACAAACAAATTGTATTTAATAAAAAGGGGTAAATAAAAATAAGAAGAAATAAGCTTGTACTTGCATGTGCACTTGGAGTCCATTAGCCGCGCCTTGTTTTGGCAATTGGGCCTTGAAGAAACATGAACTGAACACGGAACAATTCAGACAATTTTTCATTATTATTTTCTGACAAATCATTCAAGATGGACTTTTTAAATTTAAGAGAACAGAAATAAGCCTACCACATATCAGTGTGAATACATAATATAGGCTAGTAATAATTCAATACGTTTTTGTTTTTTGTTTTTTTTGCTGCAGACAGAAATGCCTCATTGGGTTTATCTGTGAAATTCGTCATGAAGATATGCTCAGTACAGATATGTACAGTATTTGTACATATTAGAAATTGTTATTACTGAGGAGATGATGGTTTGATTTTTTTGTCCAAGTTAACCCCCCACCCAGCCACACACACACACACACACACACACACACACACGGGAGTAGAAGCCGGCATACAGTAGTCATTTGGCAGACACTGTGCTGACAGAGCGTCGCCAGTAGATGGCGACATAAACCCTTAATGACCGAAGCTCTAAGCTCGAAGAAGGCTCTCTCCTACAGGCCTTACTGGCCTATACCGCACTTATTGCCACCAATTTAGGGACTATACTGTGGCTAATTCTAAATAATTTACCATGAGAAGGACTAGTAAATCATACTCTCGATCGATATCCGGCCCATGTTCAATTTGGGCTAAAAATAATGAATGAAAGTGACAAAATCACATTAAGTCTCTCAAACATTTATTGTCAAAATCTTTGGCTATTGCAGTCAAAAGGGGTGAAGAGATAGCTGCAGTCGCATTGTATTTGCATGTTTAAATATGCCCATTTGTAAGTACTTCGTTCTTGACTGCCAGGCACATTATATTGTGTAAGTTGTCAACCTGTTGACAGGCGAGTTATTCCCTGCGAGTAAAACCCTGTGTTTAGAAAAAAATACTGATTTGGACAAAGTGTGGGCCAACCTAATGAAACTCTTACTGTTTTACGTTTGGTGCGTCTCATCAGACACTGGCTGGTTCATTAACCAGTAAAGATTGTTTTTAAATTAAGTGATTCTGCTGTAAAGGCAGTGATGTAAAGTGTTTTCCCAACCCTTTCAAATGGTAGAATTATGCACACATCAAAGAAGTACTGCAGGCTGTGCAAGGACAGAATGTGCGAAGAGATCTTTTTCTCTTTAGTTTGAAGGAATCCTGAAACTCTCAGCTTTGATATTCATTTTCTGTCACATAATTTCAAGTTGATCTTTTCTGACAGTGACCTTTTAGCCAACGTGTTTTTAACCACTGCATCAAGACGAAAGCTGTTACTGTAACTGATTCCAGGGGTTTTCAGCCTTCATCTCTGTTCTGGATCAAGTGGAATAAAAGCGCAGGACTGCTCGATTTGTGGCGGATCTTCAAAGCAGAACGTCTTTTCGTTTGCTGGATATTTCTTTTTAAAAACCATGTATCCCTCGCAGAAGCGCGTTGGTCATTATGGTGCGAACCATCTTCTGACAACAGGCCGCATGAGCTGGTTCCAATTAAACTTTGAGGAAGCAAATGTAAGTCACAACAGAGCCACTCTGGTGACCAAGAAGACGTCCAAAATGTAATAAATTATACTAATTTTCGGATGAAGGCGCGTCCATGTCCGCCTTTCACCTCCACAGCTAACTTGAACTCTTGAATTTATTGACGATTTTCTTCTCCTTTACGCGCCTGTTCTGAAACCAGATTGTCACTTGTCTTTCTGTCAGATTTGTCTGCGCGGATATCCTTCTCCTTTTGTCCTTGGTAATGAATTTATTGGTGGCGTACTCCCTTTCCAGTTCTCTGAGCTGCACCTTAGTGTATGGCACACGCTTCTTTCTGCCACGGCGGACAGAACCGTCTCCACCAGTGTCTGTGGAGGAAAAAAGCAACATCACTTTTTAATCTGCTCGCCTGAGCCCACCAGCAACTAAAACTGGTTTACAAATATAGACTTTTATATCGGCGCATTATGTAGTGAAAAAAAAAACATTTGTAAATCAGACATTTTGTGCACATTTTACAAATTGATTTGCATATTCCTAAGAACACTGTTATTTCTGTGTTAAATAAAAATACCTTCTAACGAGGATTTCCACAGAGGATTTGACTGTGGCTGCTCCTTGGTACAGTAAAACTGACCACTCCAGCCATTAGTGATGGCCCATGGTTGGTAGGGCTCCATGGGTAAAAGAGACTCTTGTCTTGGCTCCGATGGAGCACTCAGCGCAGGTACGACAGGAACGTCCAAGTAGCTGGGTTGGTAAGGACCCGAGGAATAGCCCTGATAAAAAGCTAATTCTTTCGCCCTGGTGGAGAACTCCTCACCAGAGACCGAGGAGTCCGTGTACTTATCGCCATAACCAGAGGTTTGCGCGCAAGCCTTGACGCCGCCGTGGGACATCCTACATGGGTAATAACTGTTACCAAAATATCCATAAGGCAAAGATGCAGTGGGCGAGCTCTGAGCGGCAGAACAGGGGCTGCATTGTTTGACAGGCTCCCCCATGCCAGAGAGTGGCACCTCACTGGCAGTGTAGGTGGTGCTGGGAGCCAGCGAGGTTGGATGCGCTAACAAATTCCTGCACTGGTTTGCAGCAAAATTCCCTCCAGGAAATCCTTCCATGTTCTTGCTTCTTTCATCCAAGCTGTTGTCGTAGAGAAACATCACCGTGTCGATCCAATGCGAATGGAAGAGTAATGAAGCAGTCATAGCATGCTCCACAACGAGACGAACAACTCTTTTTCAGCCTGAACAGAAACGGGGACTAAGGCAGGGTAACACGCCTGAGTAGCCTCCACTGTGATCGCAAGGTTATTGGCCAGGGCTAAACACGTGATATGCAAAGAAGACGACAAACATCCAGACGTCAGATAACGCAGCTCAAACTGTGTGTTTGTAATGATGTGATGTATCAGCATATCCACGCTTTTATGCAAAGAACCCCTAGGTATTTTTCCCAGATCCAGCAATACTGAAATCTCCAAGTGCGTGATACAATGAAGGCTGTTTTGGCGATCGCGCAGTGCTACCGGATCAGACTTAACCGAAGAAATGTGTAATGCATGAGGTGAGAAAAACTAATTCATATGTGATATAAGTATAGATATATATATACATATATATCCCCGTGTACTCGATGCGCAATGACGCCTGCATCTATAATTACACAACGTCTTACTTTAATGCCAAAGCACATCTCGATTCAAAATGATTTTGCTTTTATACCCAAATAGTATAATTTTACATGTGCGTTCAGTGAAAACTGCAGAGTTTCAGCATCCTGTTCGTAAAGTATAAACCGGCTGTACTTAAACGTCTCGCTCTCAGCCAGTGATTACGCAGGGGGATTTCACTGGAAAATGACTACATATCTATCTGTTATGGACACATGCAAAGTGCGTATTATAACCAAAATTAGAATTTGAGCCATTCTTACATTTGGCACCGCAGCGTCTTAACGTAAACACAGAAAAAATCAAAAACTTTCCACATTTAGCCACATTTCCTGATGCGACTGGAGGCCAAGGTCAAGGTGAAAGTTGCAGTCTAGCCAAAGACAACTGCAACTAAATCCGCAGAGGAGATTTTACTGATATAATGGGCTCGTTTTTAAGGCGAGTTACCTAAACTCTTGGCTTTTTTACCTCCCTTTCTTACTTCTTCAGCAGGCCTTGCTAAGTTGAGTAAACTCTACTTACATCAAATGACCGAAGCCAAACTACAATGAATTAATTTTATCCTTTTAAGAAAGCGAAAGTTGGATATTTCTACATTCTACGTAACAATGTCTCCATATGTGGGCCCCCCCAACAGCCTGACACGTATATGATATCGAAACAAATTCTTACTGTGCACGGGTTTGCAGTGCAAGAAGTATAGATGTTGTTCCAGGTATTTGTGTAGTTGTATTGCCATACACTAAATAGTACTAAATACAGGATTAAGAGTATGACACAAAATACTGTTGGATTATCTGAATGTCCTTTGTTTTACATTTCCACTTTAAAGTTAGAGCAGAACTATAGACACCTAAACTTCAACAACAACAAAAAACAACAAGAAAACCGTTTTCCTAACTTTTGAGGCTGTACATCTTTACAGCTGTGTTCATTCAGGTAAGAGTGATGAATAGTCCACATTTCAAGATTTTTAGTTTTATTGGCATAGTAACCGACCTCGGACTAATCGACTTTTTATTTAACACTGTACACACACACACACACACACACACTATATTTTGGAAAGAAAATGAGCTTATTTTCTGAAACTTGGCATGCAGCCATGCTGACAGAGCTGACTGGACAGGACTCACCTCAGCCACGTTGTTCTCACGGTACAGTCCAGCTGGCTTTCGAAACTAGTTAAAGGAAAACGACCATCCAAGTCTAGATTACAAAAAGGCATGAGTTATTGATAAAGCATTTCACTTGTTCGTTTCATTTTCAGTTGTCATCACACACACACACAGACACACACACAGCCAAATGAAAATAAGATTACCATGGTATTATTAGTGACGGTGGCTGAAGGCACAATTAAAGCGAATACAAATCATGTGAAACCTTTAATTAGGCTCAATTGTCACACTCCAAAATCCTCTACAGTTCAAGTGGAGACGGTACTGTTGTCAATGTTTGGCTAAAACATAAGGCTACAATTTGGGTATAAAGCCGGAAATATGCAAATACCTTGAAATATTTGTCCTCTTGTAATGATCTAAATTAAAGTTTTGATAAATATAGTTATTGTTGATTTTAGCAAGCTATTGTCATGCACACGGCCAGTCTCGGCCTGAACGACAGCTCATTGCTTAGAGTGCAAAATGTAAAACGGCGCAAAACAAAAAAGGACTGTCGCACTTATAGAGAAATTTCAAGTCATCCGTACTTTTTACCACTTAAAAATACCCAAACAATTTCAAATTACATATTTGCAAAAAAAGCACAAGGTAGCCCACACTATCACCGTATTAAAAATAATAACGATGGCAATAAAAAGACAGGCTGCTGAATGCAAAGCTCATTAAAGCGTTACACAGGCCTGAAGTGACGTGCGCACTGCAGTGCCTGATGTCAGACTGTGTGTCATATTCCGCTGCAGGCCCGAGACCAAAGTGCTGCTCTGTGTGCTGCACCTATCAAGTAGATGACAACACAGCTCTCAGGCTACAGCTCTTAATGGACTTTTTATGGGTTTGTCTTGTGATCGCACGATGTTGGAACCTCGGTGGCTCTCGGCAAATCAGACCAGAAGCAATCCGCCCCCCCTGGTCTCGTCTAGGTGGGGATAGAAAACAAACCCCGATCCTAAAGCTACCGAGGCGTGCTGCATGATGCAACCTTTTGTTTCATGGATGCGTAGTTCACTGTTCATTAGAGACTAATTATTAGTATCTGGGTAAGTTTTTATCTAACCTAATAAATGCTGACCTAATCTTTTCGTTAGAAACACTGTGTGAAGTTTTGACCCTTCGCGTTTTTCTGTGCAAGGTTTCATCGGGACTACTTAGTCGCTGGGATACACACATAACCTTAAACATATGGGAGGTATTGAACGTATTAGCGCTCACAATTAGAGGAAACTTGGGCAGTGCATGTCCAAACATAATACATTTTGAATTTAAAATGCCATTTTCATAGTTGGCCGTATTTAAAGTTATTTAAGCCGTGTCCACCAAACTCTTCCGTTTGAATGAGGCTACGTTTTATTCCAATTAAAAAAAGAATTTATGGCATTAATAAGGCCGCAACAATCAGCAGTAGTCAGTGAACAAACATGGTGCGTGCAGTCTTTTTAAAAATGTCTCCATGTTTAAGTGGAGCTCAGGTTAACACCCAGATGCACAAACTAGTCCAGGTTCAAGTGTAAGGTGGCAAATTAAACACAAAACGTAAGGCATCATTTGTCTTTATTTCCTAGCAGGATGTGACATTTCCCCCCAAACCAAAACTAACATTTTCCATTGTTAAAGGAAATCACACACATGAACAAAAGACACGATAATGATCAAATATTAGATAAATGTGAGGACTAAACTATTTACAGATGCTGATTATTGAGGAACAAGACTGATGAGCTGACGTCTTACCACCACAGATCCCACTATGCTCTTTGCACTTTAATTCAGATTCGCCACATATTTATCTCCTGGATCCTCTGCAAATCTCACCATTCACTTGTTTCTAAAACTGAGAGGAGTGATTTATTTAAAAAAAACAAGATAACACAGGAAACACGACTTCCAATAAGAGAGAGGAGCTCACGTGATGTGTCTGGCCGTGTTGGGGCTTCATGTCTGTCACAACT
Source organism: Monopterus albus (assembly GCF_001952655.1). Lineage (NCBI taxonomy): Eukaryota > Metazoa > Chordata > Actinopteri > Synbranchiformes > Synbranchidae > Monopterus > Monopterus albus. The sequence goes on along the minus strand of NW_018128007.1, from coordinate 2,825,837 downwards.
TTGGAAAAAAATAAAAGTCCTCCAGGGTGAAATGCACCCTGCTCTACGTTAGTCCTGCAGGGCCAGGTTGACGGGGTGCAGGCTGACATTACTGGCCCTCCTCCTCACGCAGGAACTGGAAAACGGAGGAGAAATCTTTCTGGGCATAACCGCGTGCACACATCATCCGGTAGATTTGATGGGCTAAAGAGCCAAGGGGGACAGGAGTCTTTGTGTTGGTGGCCGTGTTCTGTGCAAGGCCCAAGTCCTGGAAAAGAGAAAAGGATTTACATTAGAAAAACCAACTGGAGTTGAAAACTTAACTTTAAACCAGAAACCTCACACTATAGAGAATTTGTCTTTGGGATTGATCCCTTTTAAGAGAGGTGTGAACTACTGCTGATGTGAAGTGGTGTGACTCAAGACTGAAACTTTATTTGGCAACAGGGTCACGAAGCCCCTTGACAAAAGATGAGTACCTGCCTGATTTATATATATAAAAAAACAACAACAAAAAAACACATGCTTTTCTATCCTCAGATCTGTAATGACAAAGCAACATGTACAGACTTTAATACTAAATATTCTTTAAAACCAATAGAAGGCTGAGGAAATATGGTTTGTACAACGGGTTATTAGACTGACCTTAGCCATGAGCTGGGTGCCGAAGCCTCCCTGGTAGTCGTTGGCGGAGGGCACTCCCTCCATGACTCCAGGCACAGGGTTGTAGGTGTCACTAGACCAACACCGGCCTGAACTCATATTGAGGATTTTGGCCAAAAGTTTAGGGTCAAGACCAAGTCTGTGAACAAAGACAAAATTTCATGTTACAGAAACTACATCATGATTTACTTAGTTTCCTGTTATTTCTAAGCAAGTGTGTTTACCTGATTCCCAAGTTCATTGTCTCTGAAGTCCCAATCATCCCAATGGCTAGGAGCATATTGTTACAAATTTTAGCAGCCTGTAAAGTAACACTGCATCATCAGTCAATAAACTGAGCATCAGGTTAAGTACCAACACACACATGCTTGTCTAATTGCCAGTGCATCCTAACATTTCCTGGCTAATATGAAGTATCTGCTCGTACCTGTCCGGTTCCTACTTGACCGCAGTACACCACATTGGCTCCCATGCAGCTGAGTAGCTCTTTGGCTGCAGTAAATTCCTCCTCTGCTCCGCCAACCATAAAAGTCAGTTTACCCGAATTTGCAGCACCCACACCTGGGAACGGCAAATCATGCTTATACAAGGAGCCCTGTGGAAGCATGTAGTGATAGCTGGTATATTATGCTCGAACGCTCCTGAAAGATTCATTAGCTAAAATAAAATGAACAAAAGTCCAACTGAAGGCAATCATTTGATTTAGCTAAAATTAATCATTGTTTATCAGCAGCCTTC
>NW_018128007.1:2811962-2824356 GCF_001952655.1 Monopterus albus | reverse complement strand
CGTGTTATTTTTACGCAGTAACAGAGAAAAGCTTTGGCCCCTTTGGCACTTTACACCGAGGATCACAGTAGAGCTCCCAAACAGCATGAAACCTCTCCAACATGCTGAGAAGGCAAGTGTTTACCTTCCTGACTACCCTTTATTCCAGTGACTTGCAAGTCTTTCACTGGAACATAGAGATGCAGTACAACCAGAATATTTTCACTGCAATAAAATAGGGACATTAAAAAAAGGTTAAATGCCACATAAAAAATAAAAACATTTAAAAGCTAGGAAAACCAAATCCAACCGTAAAATGAAGGTAATGTACAGTATAGGATAAGAAGCTATTTCATATAAAGTGATGAAAAGCCAGGGGAAGTATGTCTCAGAAGACGTTCCAGAACAACCTACACAGTCTGTTGTCACTGGACATATCATTCCAAAGCCTCGGGACACTATTGAAAAGTGTTTGGTTGGTCAGCGACAAGATTTAGGCACAGCTGTTTCTGGGTATATTTTAGAGTGCCTTCAGTTTCACATGGGGCTAAAAGCTTGGTAACGCACATTAACCAGGTGCACACCACATGGAGGCAAAGAAAATAACCAACATCGTCTTTTAATTAGCCCTAAAGTTGACTTCCTGTAAACTGCAAGAAGCCAAAATGAGTGTAACACATTTCCCTCTTGTCAGCAATCTGCCAGCAGCAGTGTGTATTAACTGGAATTTGACAGGTGGGGTTTTCTGTGGTCTGTCCGAGAAATGACATGGGTTCAAAACGCACAGAATAACAAAGATTCTCCATCTCCAAGCAGAGACTGCTGCTCATGCTCAAAATGACGTAAAAGGCCCCTTGTAATTTATAATATGATCAGTAGCTCTGCCAGAACAGATGGACTGCAACATGTGATATTGTTGCCCTGTAGGAGATTCAGATACACCACTGAACTGGAAGAGACTGGAAATGTCACTGTCATCTATAGAACACTGAAAAAAGGTTGTAATCATGAATGGCTTGTACAAGAGGCACAATGCAGTATAAATGGAAAATACATTTCACTTCAAGTTGCTTAAATATTGGTGCAAGCATTTAAATATTTCAAACTACTGTTTATAGTATTGGATAGATGTCCCATACTGAACCCTTGCCTGGGGAACTTGTGCATTATCTTCAAAACACACACTAGTCTCCGTGTCTGTTATTACCAACCTCTACTTTAACTACACTGTGTTAAACAGTCACTAACATGCCACTCTCTGATTTCTGCCTGACCACTGGAGACGTTCAAAACATTTTATTGAGAAACTGCAGCCTGGTGATTGATGTGATGTGTCAAAACTCTGACATACAATTCAGTCTGCATTAGTTAAAATGCTGCCACACACACACACACACACACACACACACACACACACACAAGTTCAAGGCAGAAGCAGGACAACTTTACTCCATAAGAACTACCATGGGATGGAGACAAATAAATCATTACTAATCTTCAGGCCCAGACTACAAAATTAATTAGATTCTATTTAAAGAAAGTAGGTGTCATTGACGTGATGAGGCCAAGTTCAAAGTTTCTGTGTGGACCCACAAGAAAGTCGGACACCACACACTTTACGGCTCGAACATTTGTGAAAGCCGACGCTGTTCCTCTTCTTCGTCATCCCCCAGCACTGCAGCAAAAAGAGGCCTACGTGGCACCAGTGGACTTCCCACCACTGAAAAAATATGTCCTTCTGTGTATTTAAAGTTCAGCCTCACATAACATGAGGTAGCTGGTGAGTACAGTTAATATGTTGCCCAATGCCATGTGAATACAAGTCCAGTCCCTGCATTTACACATACATGAAGTATACTGTAGTTTACAGAAGAACATAGTGTCAAAAGGTAGACTGTGAAATCAGCATTTTGTGTAAAACTGGAGGTAAAGTAGATATACTGGAATGACTATTTACTGATTAACACTAATAAACACATATTTAAACAGATATGGTATGCTTATTAAAGGATGCATTCAGTTGACTGAAACCCTGTGTTTGCTATTTATTTGAGGGCTAACTAAATTAGACAAACCGCTTCATTTAATATATTCCAAGATTTGACAGCACATTGTAGTAAATGTTACACAACCTATATCTTGGGGGAAAAAAAGTAAAAGTTACCTCCTGATACAGGCGCATCCATAAAAACCGTCCCCATCTTCTCTGCAGCAGCAGCCATCTCTTTTGAGACAGCTGGATCAATGGTGCTGGAGTCAATGAGGAGTGAGCCTTTCTTTACCTTTCTGTTGAGAAAAGTACATGTTTTTGAATATAATTCAAATTCATGAGGTTATTCTGACTGTTAGAAAAGAGGAACCAAAATGTACTTGAGAATGCCATTGGGTCCAGTGTAAGCATCTATGACATTGGGACTAGAGGGTAGCATGGTGATAATTCGGTCAGCTTTGTCTGCTACCTCCGCAGGATTATCCACAACCTGAGAAAACACAAAATCACAGGGTCAAAGGAGAAGAAACTGGAGGGAATTTGGTTCCCCCCCCCCCAAAAAAAAAACAAAAAGACAAAACAACAACAAAAAAAAAACATTTTCTTGTACATTTCCTTGGCCCACCTGAGCACCCAGCTCTTGTACTTCCTTGCAGGACTCTGGGAACACGTCTGTAGCAATGACTGGGTATCCGTGCTTCAGCAAGTTCTTTGCCATTGGGTTTCCCATATTTCCCAGACCAACAAACCCCACTTGTGTCTTAGAGGCCATGGACCTTGTAGAGACTACAACAATAGCCAGATAGATCAATGTGATAAGACACTTTATTCTTGTCACATATTCAGGACAAAACACTTCAATCACTTTTCATGATTCGACATTTTTGTGCCAAATTTGTTTTAATTTAAACACCTTATGTTTAAATTGACAATAAAAAAAAAAAAATAGGCAGAACATTTTAGTCTAATAATGAATACCATCTCCTAACAACAGTGCTATTTACATTTTATTTAAATATACAGTATAACCCCAGTGTAAAAGACATTAAGTGCCAAAGTCATCTAATCTAATGAATCCCAAAACCTTTCCATGTTTGCTTAAGTGTGCCTTGATAAGACCAGTCTTTAAAAACACAAGAAAGCTTATTTCAATGTTAAAAGACTCAGTGAAAAGACTTTTAATTCTGAGGTTTACCTTCTGTGAGAACATATCAGCACTATTTGCTCACCCACCCTAACAAATACAACCTGAAAGGGCACAGTAGGGTAAATAAAGGACATTTCGATTAAAACGGATATGTTTAGATTTCTCCAACCCTCTAACCTATGTTACAAAGAGCCACCTCTCATGTCTAAACATGCATTATGACTGACAGCACATAATATATCTTAAATACAAAGACAAGATAAAGCAGAACAGAGGGTATCATGACAATTCAGCGTTTCCAAATATTGTAGTCGAGACAAGTTATCTGTTACAGTGTAATGTTACATAACTGTAGCCCATTTAAACAGAAAGCAACCCGTAATAATAGTTAACTATGACCTCTGCATCAACAAGGAAACCTAGTCCAGGCGAAATGAACTCAAACGTCTAACATTTCAGGCAAATGTAATGTTGTACTGTCACACAGAGCCTCCAAGTATCACCGACAGTAAGCAAAGCGGCGTGCATATGCGTACACCGTCTCCTTACCAAACACAAAATCAACATGCTTGCAACACCTCCCAAACAGGAACCGAGACCCTCTCAGTACAGCGGCCATGCTTCTTTCCTCCCGACCTTACGTGTGACGTAAGAACACGTAATTTAATGACGGCTCTTCCGGCCAATCAAATAAGAGAACTGTGCAACCAATTTCAGCCACTGAACTGTGAGGGGAGGGCCCGAGAGAGATTTCTTATCGGAAAACAGTCATTTCTTTTCTAATGGGAATATTTATAATTTTCTTCTTATGTTTCAGCACTTATATGACTCTCTAAAGCTTACTAAAATAAGCTCTATGTGTTTCCAGTAGGTCTTTCACAAGTTCTGCTTGCAGCTCCTATCCACAGTGGTAGGAGAAATATTCAGGTCGTTTCCATAGTAAAAGCACACAGTCGGTGAGTAATGCTTCATAAAATCTCTGCATTCAAATCTCGTTTATGTAAAAGTATTGTCAAACAAAGTGTGCTTAAAATGTTTATTAGCTCGTGATTTTTCTCCCAAGGCATATTACTGCCTATTATTGCTACACTATAACATTCATGATACTCAGTGCAAATTAGTATAGATTCACAACAAAAGATGGTCTGTTGATGTCTGGCACAACCCTAAATAAAAAACATGGATTGATGTTTTTTATATGCTTGTGTAATTATTTGTGAAATTGCATGTCTGTCTGAGATTATTAGTGTGAAATTGATTTGATTTTGATTTGATTAATTCTTTCAAGCATGTAAAGACAGTTGATATGTCAACACACATAATTTTACACATAATCCAATATCAGTTTGCTTATACCTAGTACATGCTTGAATGGAGTAGGAAGAAGTCAGACTACATAATTACATTCTTAAATAATTCTCTTCTACACCACACAAGTAATATACTAAAGAATTATTACAAAGTGTTAACATTCATACACCACACCCACAATGTTCCATCTAATTAATCATTGAGCCTGTTCTTGCATATATTTTGATTGACACATACCTTTATATTTATGTTTAAACTCGTCAATTCTATTACTATTTTTTATGTCTACACTTAAATTATTCCATAGTTTTCCACACGGGTAGGGCTCCGAGGTAGGTGGCCTTTACGGAAATGACGCAGTGTTGTTTTTATTCCAGGAAGTGGGCACGGGAAAGCACTGAACTGCGTCAACAATAGTTTTGAAGATACATCTTGTTTCTGCTGCTGTTCAACATGGCAACTGGGTATGTTTATGATTTATTTAGGAAATGTAGCCCAATATACCACTGTTATCGACATTTCCTCTGCTTGACATGTGCTTTAGAGGCTACGTCGAGAGAGACACCGTTTCTGTTTACGTTAGCTAACCTTGTCCTCCATTTGATAATTAGCGGCTCCGCTTTTCTTTAAGGGCGTTGTAACGTTAGTAACTTTACAGATTATCATAGTTAAAGTGACTATTTTGTGCGGGATTTACACTATATTTCTTAGTAACAGATGTGTTTTTGACATGTGGTTAACGTGTACTTTCTTCTGTGGTTTTCGTTAGCTAGCTAGTTAGCTGCATAGCTAACTTAGCCAGATGTGATAACAGTTTTGATATTAGGCCCCCTTCGTACTTTGTGGCTGACACTTATCGGTTTCAGCCACGTTAGTTGATATTTGCCAAATTATACAACAGATTGAGAACTTGTCATAAATGACAATATTGTTCAAAACCTCCGATCATCATCCGTTGAAAAGTCAAAGGCCTAATGCTAATTACGTCAAGCAAAATGACATCAGCCCAGGCCCAAATGGAAAATCCTCTTTAATCCCGTGGCCTTGTTATTAGTGTTGACTTTAAGTCATTTGTATCGAGAGTCATTCTCTTCTGTCATCTAATTTATCGTGAATGAAGTGACGACAATGAAGTGATAGTATTAAACATTAGTTTTCCAGAATATAAAGTGGCCAACCAGGTTAACACTACTTACAGTACTAGAAATAAAAATATGATGTTATCCAAATATGAATTAAAGTCTTGTAGCATCAGGTGTAAAGTGTGCCAAAGTGTCAAATGTAAGACTACGTTGTCTGGCCTACATTGTGTTGCTACTCCAGAGAAAAAGTTCAATAAAACAAAAATACATTTAAACTGTGTTTTTTTTTTTTTTTAATCGAAGTAAGAGCTGTTCTTTACAAAATGAAACCATCCATTTATCTTCATGTAGTGAATTACAGATGTAGTCTGAGATACTTAAATGGTGCAAGTATCAATGTGGTCTCCACTACTGAGGATTATAGAATCATATTAAATGGACAGGATTTGTAAGTACCTTATATTTTAGTGATATTGACCAGGATAGACTCAGTTTTGTTGTGTACTACTGTATTGTTCAGTAATTGTAGGAATCTCACCTTTAAATCCCTGTGTAGAACTGCCTTGCCTCCTCACTTATTCTCAATGTTACTGTTAATCCATGTGTTCCTGTGTGTTTCCTGGACTGGACATTAGTTAACTCTGGTGTAAGACATCTCATTGTATGAGGTTAATTTTCTTTTACACTTTGTCCCAATAAATAAACTTTAGATGAAGAAGGTGGTTTCCTTATTTTCTGTGTTATTGCTTTTCTAATAATTTCTTTTGTTGCTTCTCTGTTCCTGTGTAGCCACTGCTGAGTGATCTATGGAACTGTTCCTGGACAGGACTTTAATAGGCAACGACATGGACACATCAAACTTTGCCCACGTCATCTTTCAGAATGTGGGGAAGAGTTACCTTCCACATGCTGCACTAGAGTGTCACTATACCCTGACACAGTTCATCACACCAAATCCAAAGGATTGGGTTGGCATATTCAAGGTGAATACCCATCTTCAGTTTGCTTAAAACCTATTCAGTTATAAAACCCTTTGAAGACCATTTTAATAAATGCTACTAGTAGTACACTGTATTGTGATAGCTAGAACATATTGTCTTTAAAATACTCTATGTTTCCTTCTCCTTGACTGTGAAGCAAATACATTTTGTCTATCTTAGCAAACTTAAAATGGACATTTAGCAGCTATGCCTCTGGGTTATTATTTTGTAGATGTTGAGATTTTGCTAAAAACATAGGAACAGAGTTTTAACGGAGTAGTGAGAAATTACCAATGATCCATTTCCGTGTTTATTTGAAAAATGGGCTTGAAAGAAGGGATGGAGCATCTTGATAAGGATCATCACTGATGATGATAATGAGGGAATGAAACCTCTTGACCCTCCTCCATACAACTGAGTGTCCCACATGGATCTTGTGACAGGAGCACATTAAATCTAATACAGTGACAGTTGTTTACTTTTGCTTAATATGTAGTGAATCTCAAATCTAAGCTTTTCTAGACCAACATGGTTTTTACCTACTTGAGGTCAGATGGAAGCTTGAATTAAATCACTAGACTTAACTGTGTTGCCTTTTGTGTAGTTTGTCTAATGATGAAATTGCAGAGTGTAGCTTTAGGATAAACATTTGAGAGATATCCATCGGCGAGCTGTTTTTGTAGTAACAGTGTTTGTGTTACAGCTACAACATGTACAGAATTACTGATATTACTGGTTAAACCCGTAAAACCCTGACAGAGATGTCTCTAACACTCACTCCCTCTTCCTGATTGTACACCAATTACGTAACCTCTGGCTAATGTGGCCACAAGTGACATTTACAGGATAATGATAACTATTTAAAATGTATTTTAATAGTAGCAAAAGTGGAGAAGAGTTAAAAAGTTAGCAAACTGACTCAGTAACGGTGGCTACATAGCAACATCTGTGTAAGGTGTTCAAGCTGCTGGTCATACCAGACCATTGTTGAGTCATTTGGGAGTGGAATCATGTGGTCTTTCTTCTCTTGTGTACAGTAGTCTCATTTCATTATAATGGAGTACAATAGAACATTACCACTAACCACAGTCTCAGAAATGACTGTAGTGTATTGTAGCAGTGTTCTGTTGGATTACACTAGATTGTACAGGTGTACCTTAAAAACGTGTCTATACAATATAGTAATGCAGTTCTAGGATTTAGAGTTCTATTTGTATTTCTTAACTTTCCTTGTTTTTAAATAGAATATCCAGAATAGGCTAAATGATTACAACAGGGGCACATAAAGAATTTTAGGATATTGTGAGCTGCACATTGCTTTTTCCTCATAAGGCAAAAGTCAGAAATATAGTTATCCTGCACTGACCTATGGTAGAATACTGTAATGTCATTAGGTCAGCCATGACAAATTTTTGCACTTTTGCTGAGCATCATAAACATACATTTTGAATGTCTTTGTAATGGTGTATGCTATTCACAGTATCTTTGTAGATGTCTGAAAAAAGGATGTTATGCCAATCCTCACTGAAAGGTGAGGAGGTAATGTTAAGCTAGTATCTGGAGGCTTTTTAAAAACAGGATTTAGTGCTCTGCTGTAGCTCCAAGCCACAGTACTTTGTGTTTAGCTTCAAGGTAAACTAACTGGGAGTATATGTCTTAAAATCACAAATTACTTGAACTTCTAAAACATGAGCTGAGCTGGAAAAGGCTGACCACAGATTTGTAAATCTTGTAAACGTTCCTGGAAGTGTTGACTGATGAATCATTTGTGTTTGCATGTTTAAAGATGCCTGGATACGCCGTGCGTCAGTGTTTAAGGTTGGGTATCGTTTGGGTTTTTTCTGATACTGGTGAGATTTTAAAATGGCGCCGGTGCTTAAACAGTACCAGAACAGTAATTTTTTTTTTTTAAAGAAGCATAAGCCCCAGCCACAAATTTCATAATTTGAGGAGCAAAGCCATTTGCCCTTCGATTTCATGCATTTGTGGAGGTCACAAAGGTCACTTGACTGGGCACTAAGGTCAAGACAAATGTCATGATATATATGTGTATGTAGCTTATGTGTATGCAGTAAAGTGCAGATGCCTGTAGAATGGTTAAAGGGCAATAGGTAGAGATAGTAACTGGGCACCTTTATTGTAATTTGGATAGTAAATGGTGTTGTCTGTGCACATTTAGACTCAAAGGCATACAGTACTAAGCTCTTGTTCTCTACTGATGTTGCCTGAGACCATGGATCGAAAGAATCATGGATGTATTAAGGACAAAACGCAGGAAAGGGCATCTAATTTCTCTTAATGGCTTTAGATGGTGCAATAATTATATTCTTCTGGCAACATGATGACAGAATGACCAGCATCACTTCTAGCACTGTGAAATATTGACAGTATTAGTGCTTGTTTAGCAAATGCAATAATTCAAATAACAGTGACATTTCAACACTACATGTAATGTTTTACAACCTCAGAGTTTTCCTACAGCTTATAGACAGAGCCAACTATTACATCCTTCAACCTGATTATCCAGTAAAACTAAAGGAAACCTTATTGCAGTACTGCTTGACTGATGCACACTCTGAGCTAAAAATAGCACATAGATGTAGCGAACGTAAGGCACAGAAGTTCACCAGCAAACACTTGGTAAAAATGTTGTTACCAAGCAATGTTAAAGAGAGAATAACTTTAAATTCTACAGCATATTCTGCCAGCTAACATGAACCATGGAGGTTTTATGAGGAGCGCTCCCAGGTGAACAGCTTTTTTTTTTTTTTTTTTTTTTTTTTTAAATACAGTTCTCCTTAATACATCCATAAACACACACCTATGTGAGTGACTGAACATGAATGATCATTTACAGAAATCGCTCCTTGGATCTGATGAGGGCACACCAGCCACTGTGGCCATGTACAGTAACTCTGACAGATACACAGGACATCACGGTCAGATGCCAGGGCAGCAATGGCCATGGCGATTTGGCCATCATGAAATTTATACCTTGTATAAAACGAAGGTTGACCACTTAAAAAAAAAAAAAAAACATTCCCAGCTCAACTATCAAGCTCCAAAGTAAATGGACTGTATCATAAGTGTAGTGATAGCGCTAGCACATGATCTGCGGTGATGCTTTTGTTGCCTGTATCATCAGTTTCACAGCACCAGAGTGCAAATATTTCAGTCAACAGGCGTTTAAGTAGCACCGAAATCTGCACTGTGATTCGGTCTTGTGGATACCGGTTGTATAGGAACCTGTGCCATATTGGCACCTGGTTTCAGTACCCAACTCTATAATTGTTACGCCCTTAACATACACTTAGTTGCTGTTGGCCCACAGTCAGGCAGAGCAGATTGTTTGGAGTGCTACCATTTTCTCATGTTTCTGATGAGTTCTCTGCACAACTGTTTTGTTGTTTCAAAAGAATTATGCGTGAAGAATTGTGACAAAATTGTAAAAGGACTATTTTAAAATTTTTACTCTGTGCTTTCATATGTCAGCCTAAAATAATTTACAGATGCTTAAATTACACAGTGTAATTTGGGCAAGTCAAACAAAAGCTAAGCATGCTATTGATCATAGGTAGATGGGAGACAGGGTTTTGTTTGCACATGGACAAAAGCAGCCTTTGGACCTTTAGTGTTGCAACATTTCATCATTCTGCGGCATCTGTTTTCAGCTTCATGGAGGAATGCTGCAGGGACTAGTTGTCAGAGTGGGCTGTCTGTGAAGACAACTTGTCTTTGTGATTCATGAGCAACTCGCTCCTCTATCTGTACAGTTTGACTGGCACATAGACAATGCATTACCTCCTGCAGCAACATTACCACTGGCTTCTGTCAGCTTTCTTGTCAAAGTATAACTTTACTGGAATGTGGGATATTTGGAGAGTTTAGTCTTTCAAGTGTTGTCTGTTGTGTTGCTTGACTCACCAATCCAGTTTTTCTTTGGTGGCTCTAAACCACATTTACATTCACTTATCCTATTTGGAGACATTGCAGACTAGTTGTAAGTGAAGGAGTTCCTGTCAGCGTTTTCACCCACCACTACCTCTGCAGCTTTAATGAGCGGGCTGTTGAAGGCTGGCCTTTAGTAATGACACTCACTAACTAGGTGCATGTTTGAATTGCTTCCTGTTCTTTACTGCTGGAGCCTGGAACTGCACTCATAACAATTGGGGTGTTTCAGAGCACCAGGGCCTTCTATCTCTGGCTGTGACGAACACTCACAGTATTGTAGCTGTAGGTTGTTTGCACACGGGTGAGAGAATAAACTGGCTACATCACAGGCTTCATAAGTTGAAATTGTGCGGATACAGTATTAAGTGGTTGCACAACTCTTTAAAAAATTGTAAACATTTTTGAAAGTTACATCACATGATTTAAGCTGTTTTGTGGCAGAGGTTGGTGTAATATACTGGTGTGACTGTGCTTGTTGTGGATGCATGTGTGTGCCTGAGTCCACACACACACATCAAAGGCCAGCCAGCTCGGTGTGGTTCTGATTTTGTTTGACAGTTTTATAGCACCAGGCTTAAATTATAGATGTATTTCTTCTACTACCTTCTCATCAGTGATCAGTTAGCAACACATAAAATACATACAATTACATTTTGTTTTTCATTTTCAAGTTGTCTATGTATAAAATTTGTACCTACTTTCCTCTTCCCATTAGAGGAGAGTTATAGCCACATTTCCACAGGCATATGGAGGGGTTTACAGCACTGATGATTGTTCTTCTCAGAAACAGACAGACAGAGATTGGGAATCCCACAGTTACTGTAGCACACCAGTTTGATTTTGGCAGTGGACCTATGTGGATTCCAGGAAATTTCCCTGTTAATTCTCAGTTGGTATTCTTCTCCACTGGTGTGGTGAAGGCGCCTGGTTAAATGGATTTCCCCACAATGCCTCACAGGTTGGCTGGAGCACGGCGAGGGACTATTATACCTTCTTATGGTCACCTCTTCCTCTTCCTGAGAACTATGTGGAAGGCACTGCAGTCAACAGAACTGTGGTCTTTCAGGGTAAGATCATACCATACTTTAATGTAACTTTGACACCTTATAATACCCTCAAATTGACAAAAGGGTTGTTCATAGATTGCTAAGACTTTAATACCAAATCAGTGGGGAGATTTAAATCAGCTACTTTAACAATGATGCAAGGATATGTAGAGAAAGATGTTAGCTCTGTTTTTTTTTATGTTAGTACATTTTGTAAAGTAATGGAGGCTGACACACTGTACATGTCTCATTTGATTTTGAGGTTCAAACCCACAGCATCATGCCCCACTACAGCACAACAGGGTCTATATTTTTTCAGTCATAGTTCCACACTTATCCCAAAGTTAATTCTGTAGGGTTGTGGAGGAATACTTTTATTTTGCTTCTTTGTACTGCTGTGCAATGAGTTCACTGACTGAGTGTCATTCTTTTGTAGGATATTATGTGCCCAATGATGATGGCGAGTTCTACCAGTTCTGTTATGTGACCCACAAAGGGGAGATCCGGGGAGCCAGCACCCCATTCCAGTTTCGTGCCAACAGCCCTTCAGAGGATGAGCTTCTGACCGTGGAGGATGAATGCAACTCGGACATCCTGGTGGTCACCACCAAGGCTGGCTTCCTTGAGGTAGTGTGTTCCCTGGCTGTGCTACGCAGTGCACAAGTGTTCATAGATCTTATTTGACTATCACAGCCAAGCACTGCTAATCAAATTTCAGTGTCTAATTGTAAACAGTATTAGTTTAGCAGAGTGGTATCTCTTGTTTCTGAAGTAAATTAATAAAGTGCTAAACATCTTGCACAATTTATTTTTTGTGGTACGTTTGTATTTTTCTGTGCAGCAAAAGGTGGAAGAAGCCCAGAGAGAGAAAGATGAGCTGGTAAAAAGCGTGGCCCTCCTTCAGCAGG
>NW_018128007.1:2780855-2811933 GCF_001952655.1 Monopterus albus | reverse complement strand
TGCGAAAGGAGTGTGAGCAGCAGAAAGAAACCTGTGCCCAGCTGAGAAGAGAGAACCAAGTAAGTTGAGAGAGGACTGTCTGTTTTTGAAGGCAGGCAAATAGGAAGAAAGGTTGAAAGATGTTTGTCATTGTTTTAAAGGTCAATGAAGCGAAATGTCTGTCTTTTTTGTTATTTTGTGACTTGGTGTTTTAATTAAACAGCTTGTGTTAAGATAAAGAATCTACATGACTGCCACTCGAGTCAAGTTGCTGAAGTTACTCTCAGTACAGTTTTGCATTCGGCCAAACAGTCTCTTAGCACCCCCTAGCAGAAGACTGCAAATATGCAAGTTGTGATACACCAAGGGTTTAAATCACACTCTGACAGATATGAATGTCTGTATATCAAAGTTGTAATTCAGTTTTTTATAGCACAACATTAAGTCTTTAAAGGAGTGTCAGTAATAATTCATATCGCTGTCCCCTGCCATAAATCTGCTGGTTTTAAAACAGCTTTCAGATGAAAACATGATTACAGATTTTGTGGCTGTTAATTTTATGACTATACTTTTATAGTCAGATTTTTTTTTTATGTGGTGTGAATATAAAGATTCCATAATTCTGCCTATAAACAAACTGTAAAAAAATCATTTTCTTCTGTTTTTTTTTGATGTCATCTTTTACATTTGAAAACTGCATCAGGACAATGTTCATTTTGATTTAGATACGTCTTTCAAAGACTATTAAATGTTTGTTTTGCACACATTTCCCACAAGCTCAAAGTCAAAGACAGAGATGCATTATTTTGATGTTTCAGATTTGAACACATTTTGATTTATGTATATTTTGGCACAAAAGGAGTAAAATATTGCTTTTATGAATAAGAAGGATTATACTTGAATTAGACTGGGCTTCTTCCCAAACTGAAACTTACTTTTTTTATTTATTTATTTATTTATTTTTTGGTCTGCATTTTTTTTTTTTTTTTCACTTTTGTCCATCAATATATTTTGTTGTCTCCCAGGAGGTGCAGAATTGTTCCCAGGCCCTGCAAGAGGAGAAAGATGAGGTAAAGCGGAGACTGGATGAGGCCACAGCCAGAGTCATACAGTTGGAGGAGGATCTGATTGGAGTCACTCAGAAGGGCCTACAAAAGGAAACTGAACTGGATAAGTGAGTTCAGGATGAAGGGATTGTCACTGATTTGCTGGTTTCGATTAGAGAATTTTTGCCAGGTTACTCAAATAATCACAACTTTAGAATAACCTAGGGAAACTCTGCGATGTTTTGTCTCATTCAAATAAATTTGTGAGTTGTATGTAAATGAGTGTATTTATACTGTATGAACTTGATCATGTGTTTAGCTGCAGTATTAACTCAGGAGGAAGCACAGCTTGGTGCTTTGGTCATCACGTTTCCTTGTTTTACAGTATACAGTATGTAACAGCGAGTAGCTGGTCCGATTTTTATTTTATTTTATTTTTTTAAACTTCTAATGATCATAATCCATGGTCACTAAGTAGTTGTTCCCATCACTGAATGTCAACACAGACGCCATGATGTGTGATACAATCTGTGACTAACCATTTTTATGATCTCTTCTTTAGTCTCAAGGATAGAGTGAAGAAACTCACATTAGAGAAGGAAGGCCTTGAATGTCATCTCAAGAATGAGAAAGATGAGAAGGAACTCTACAAGGTAATGCACTAGTGTTTTAGTAGTTCTATTTTCTCAGAAGAGTTGCATTTTGATAATGTTTCTCTTGTGTTAATTCTTAAATGTTTATTCTCACATGAAGACTTAAAATTGTTTTTATGCCACATGAACATTTTATCAAGTTGGTTACAGCTTTACAGTCTGTACAGTTTGCTTCATTTTGTTATATTGCATTCCTGAAAATTCATGTCTCTTTTTTTTATTGTTTCCTGTTTGTTTGTTTGTTTGTTTTTTTACAAGTGTGACTATTTTCATTTTCTTGCTTCATGCTGTTCTCTGCTTCTTCTGGTCTGCCTGATGTTTCTGTGTCCATGTTTTAATGGGCACTACACAGGATCTGGGAGTGCCACATACAGTATTGTCATCATAGAAAGTGTGCCAAAAATCCATACCTAATTTAACTTGTATCAGACTGGGGCTGGTTACACAAGGAAAACTTTATGGGCCTATCGCAGTCTCTGTTTTATAACTGAGGGCATGCAACAATTATTTTCATATGCTCTTTAGTACATGTTCGTGACTGGTGTTGAATAAATGAGGCAAAAGCCAAACAACTTTGTTTCATAACTTGTCTTGTGTTTTATAATCTCAACTCTCTCTCTCTCTCTGTGTGTGTGTGTGTGTGTACCAGATCCACCTGAAAAACCGGGAGCTGGATAACACTAAGCTGAGTGCAGAGCTGCAGATGCTGAAATCTGTGGATGTAAACAAGGAAAACACCATTGCTCAATTTAAAGAGGAGGTGGGGCGTCTGCAGGCATGCCTCACTGAGAAGGAGAAGCAGTATAGAGAGATCGTGGCCAAAGTTTCACCAATGGTATAAAGAATTTAGTTTTAAAACTTAAAAAAGCCCAGCACCTAGGCAGATTTATCATATGCATTATTTAACTTCATTCATTCATGTATTATATGATAATCAGGTGATGAATAGTAGTAACCATATGGAAACTAAAATGTGTCTGACAGGGAGAAATGAAGGCCCTGAAAGAGCAGCTGCGGCAGAAGGAGGAGCAGCTGCAGGCCAGCCAGCAGCAGTCCTCACTGTTATCTGCTGAGCTGAGGGACGCCTCTAGCACCCGAGACCGTACCATGTCTGAACTCTACCGCATGAAGCTGGAGGCCGATGCCCTTCGCCAGGCCAAGGCTGAAGCTCAGGCCCAGTGTGCTCACCTGGAGTGCCTAGTAGATCAGTTGAAGACAGAGGCCAAGCAGGAAGCAGTAAGGCAGTAATAATCAGTCTACGTATGCTGTGTTCGGTGGAGCCAGCGAGAAAGTCTGAAGAGCAAAATAATAGAAGCAACAAAAAGCCTCTTTCACAGGGAGTTTTACTGCTTCTGTTTTTAAAGCAGGCTTTAATTCTTACTGTAGTTCAGACGTGGTCATATGTAAACTAAATAAAAAAACAAAAAAAAAACAAGACCGCGTTCTTCCTTATCAGCACAGTTTCCTGGGTACTGCTCTACAGTACAGCAGCTTTTTATCAATCGCCGCACATTCACTTTTGACCCCCCCACCTGTGTGGGTGTGTATATATGTATATATATCTGAAAGTTGTATTTGACTTTGTAGCTTGCTTTCAGTCATTAAGGGTTTTCTTTCTATATCTATAACTTCATAAGGGTTTAATGTGCCTAATCTTGTGTAATGTTTTCTGTCACCAGACCAAAGCAGAGGAGGAAGCTGCTGCAGACCCAGCTGTTGTAGCAGAGTTGCAAAGGGAGGTGGAGGACCTGAAGCTGCGGCTACATATGGCTGCAGAGCACTACAAGGAGAAATACAAGGACTGTCAGCGACTGCAAAAACAAGTGCTTAAGCTCTCAGAGCAGCAAGGGGTAGGCAAGGATTCCTGCCCATCACATTCTACTAAATGCCCCCAGGGGCAAAAGCTCCTCAGTCTGTGTTGCTGATTTTTTTTATTTATGTATTTATTTTGTTTTTTTTACTGGAAGGAAATAACTGTAAGAGTAGATGATGACTAACACATCTAAACATGTACATTTTAATGCCCCCACATAAAGTAAGCTTTATTAAATATACATATAAATATTTATGTTTGTATCTAGCTCACGTCTGGATCAATTTACTGTTTTTCAGTGTTACTTTTTTGTTATATTTTCAGTTGTTTATTTCTTGTTGCATTTAGATTTAATTTGTACTCATTGTTTCCTGTCTAAAGGAGCTGAAGAAAAACTCAGCACAAGAGTTCACAATAGTCCCTGCATCAGGGAGTCCAGACACATCAGTGCCAGGTACATTTGTTTCACTATGCCAGATTGTAAATTTGCATTTTAAACTGTGGTCAGCAGCAGTGTCATTTCTTTCAAGGTTGTTGCCTTGTGATTCTTATTTCCACATTAGAAATAAATCAGTCAGATGTTTTATTTTGGACTCTGGTTTAGTCACAATAAAGTCTGTATAATTAGGTAATTTGTCATTTTAATAATCACCAGACAAACCTATAGCAAAACTACAGGACTTGCTTTTATGACCTTTGCAGGGAGTCCAGGCTCTGCTGATCCCATGCTGGAAGCCATCATCCAGGAGAAGCTCAAAGGCATCAGCAGAGAGGGGTCTGACAGAAATGATAAGTACAGGAAATGCAAGCAGATGCTGATGGTAAGAAGTCTATCTTTTGCATCCTGTTTCTAGTCATATATCCCCAAATTGGATGTTGAACCCCCAGTGTGAAGGACTTCTGTAGTATAAAGGTGTGGTGAAAATAGGGTTGGTTGATGTCTGATTGCTGTTTAGGAGGAGAAGGAGCGTAGCTGCATGTTTGCTGATGAGCTGGCCAAGATGGAGGTGAAATTTAAGGAGCAACTGAAGACCAATGAAAACCTGAAGCTGCAGCTGGCAGCAGAGGAAGATCGCTACAAGGTTAGTATAGCCAGAGTAGAGACACTTTGCAATGCTCAGGGCATCAGCTGCCAGTGATGCGCTGGTGCCTTGATGCAGGTCTGTCTCTGGACTCTGCTGTGTTTTTCCCGCTGTGTATGGCTGGTCTAGCTCAAGGCTCGAGCCTTTGATGCTATCTCTCCCTTTGAAGAGAGTCACTCTGACAGTGTTGTTTATGAGCGGGCCTATCTGTGAGACGACATTTTACTGCTGTTTATGTCAGGCTCTGGAGACAAACGAAGCTCGGCTCAGAGGAGTCATCTCCAGTTGCCTGGCTAATGCTGTGCTTGGCTCAGGTCAAGCGGATATTTGCTTAATGTCTCAGAAGAATTTAAACTAGCTGTTTTGCTTTGAGTGGTATAGTACATAAATCAGTTCTCAGAAAAGGGAAACTTTTAATGGTTCTGATCAATCACTGTCACACATTGAGGTCTGAAAATATTCTAGTAATTTTTTTCCCCTTTAATTCATTTTTCAATCAGCAGCATATGTCAGAAGTTTGAGAATGGACAACAGCTCTTGATTTATGTTTTTGTGTCTTTTGTTTACTTCAGAGCCAGATAGCTGTGAAAGGACGGGAGCTGAAGGAACTGAAAGAGACACTAGCACTTGTTGTGAAAGAGAAAGAGAAACTGGAGGGGGTTAGTGACAGCTTTCATTTTCTCTTTTATAAACTTCTTCCACTATAAAAAAAAAATCCCCTCAAAAGTGGCATTCCACTGCCATTTTCCCCTCTTCCAATCTGTTCTGTGCTTAATATGTCTCTAATTGTAGAAGCATAGTTAATGACTTCTTATTTTCCATTCGGTGGCGTCCTCACTGACCTAAAATATTGCTTTGAGCAGGACGACCCAATTTGAGGTTCAGACTGTAAATTAGTGGTGTCTGCAACTAACATTGATAAAACACAGCATCCATTCCCTTTGAAAATGAGAAGTTTTTTTGTTTTTTGTTTTTCTTTAAGCAAGGCACTAATTAAACTGTGTGAGCAAAAGAAAAGGCAAGAACTCTCGGCTCAGGAGCTGCTGTGTGCTTTGTCTTTGGGAGGCCTATACAGATGAAATGGATGTATAGCTCCTCAAAAATGTTGCACACACTGGCATTTAAATCTACCGGTGCTCATTGTTGTTGTGCAAAATTGTTTGAATTCTGCTGTTGTGTGGCCCAGGAGCTGCAGAAGGTCAGCACCAGCAACAGCAAGGGGGATCAGGGGACCAGTGAGAAAACCAGTCTGGAGAGCATCCAGTCCAGTGTGCCTTTATTCCTGCAGTACCCAGTCCCTTACCCCCTAGATGCCCCCACACCCCTGCTGGTCGCTCAGAGCCCCAGCAAATTGCATTTTGGGAACCCTTACATGATCTCAGACACAAAAGGTTGTTTTTTTCTTCTTCTTCTTCAGAAAGTAACATACACCATTCACCACCAACAGAAATAACGGACTTTTATTATGTCTCTGGGTTTTCTCCCAGCAGATGAGGCAGATGAGGAATTCTCAGATGACCAGCTGCTCAGGCTGCCCCCTGTGGGTCCACCCTCTTGGGACAGTAATGTTGTGTGTATCCAACCCTCCCGCAACCACAGCCGGCCAGAGGGCCGCGAGGAGCCAGAGGAAAAGCAAAACAACAACGTAAGAGTCACTCCCATGAGCAGTATGCAGTGAAATGCTGTTGACCTGATTTATTTTTCTCTCTCTGCCGTTAAATATTTACACCATATAGTATAAGTGGATTGATTTTGTAAATGATTTAAATTTCTTTCCCAGTGTAATACCAGTGAACAGCCAACAGCAACTGAAACACGGAGCCCTTTTGTGAACGATGGACAAAATGCCTTCTGCTTTGATCCCAGGTAACACATGCACAAACTCCAACTTTGCTGCACCCTATATTTTCTAAACCTGTGCACTATAACATGTGTAAAGTGTTTGATAAGCTCATTGTTGTAGTAGGTTTAGTGGCTCTACAACACTGGTTCTGCTGCACAACCTGCTTTTGTTGGCATTACTTGAGCAGCAGACCACCCACATTGCATCAGACAGATGCCCTTTATTAGTCTTCGCTCCTTGTTTGCCCACATCATCACTTGACTGCTTATTAACATGAGCTTTCTCCTCTGCTATCCCTTTCCCATGTGCAGCATGGACATGAAACGATGTCCGTTGTGTGAGGTCATCTTCCCCCCCAACTATGACCAGAGCAAGTTCGAGGAGCATGTGGAGAGCCACTGGAAAATCTGCCCCATGTGCAGCGAGCAGTTCCCACTGGACTGCGACCAGAAGGTGTTTGAGAATCACGTACTCACTCACTTCGATGGCCAACCGCTCAACTTTGACTAGAGAATCAGATAATCAACACATCAGCTCCGCCTAGTTCCTCTCGCCACTGAAATAAATTACTCTGCACCCTTTTCTGCATGTAATGGTGTGAAGATCCACTCTTTAGGACTATACTGATTTGTTATTAACTTAGAGAAACACTTTGAAGTGATGTGACATTTTAAAAGGTTATTCTAATTCAATGTATATTGCAGGGGTTTTGAATCTGTTTGCAAATCAAACATTTTTATAGGTGAAAGAGCTGACTTCATTTGGATTAGAAGAACAATTCTGTTGTAGGTATGTATGATGACTAAAACCGACTCGGCTCTGTTGGACTATAGGACATAACGAATCAGGGACAGAGACAAATGTTTACTAAAGTTAGATTTAGAAACAAACCAAATGCTTCCCCCTTAAACATCACTGTACAAATCATTTGCTGATTATTTTTAGAAAGAAGCCTTGGTGCGCTATATGCAGTCAGGGAGAAATCTTCAGTGATTACATCCAGACATAATTATACAGTATATCATTAGATCATCTATTTTACAATAACTAAAGTCAATGATATTGTGAAAGCCTCGGTACTTTGTGTGTGATATAGATTTGTTTTTATGTTTGATTTTGTTTGATTTAGGTGTCTGAATCCTTAAGGACCTTCATATCACCAGCTAGTCACTGCATGCTTAGCTTTTGTTGGATTTTCTTTTCTTCTACTCTTTTGCAGAACTAAGTTATTTCATTCATAGACATATTTGTTAGGCGAATTTCCTGTATCTAAAATGAACCAATAAAGTCTGTTTGAAACTGTGTGTATTGTGTCAAAACGCAGTTAACAACACAGGAATCTTTAGGCAAACAGCAGAAGAACTTTAATTTTAAATGTAACAAAAGTTTACATGAAGCAGCTTTATAAAGAAACAGAACATCACCATTTGTTTCTCCAAATTACCTCTGGATTTGGCTTTTCATACACATTATACTAGTTTTTTTAAAACTCCAGAAACATATGAAAATATAATTTAATGCACTTAACACATGACAATACATTAGCTGTACACTATATGAAAAACCTTCCTCCATACTAACAATACAATACTGTCACAATAGTTCCTTAACACTAACATCCACACAGTGAAGATGTTATCTAATGGCTCATTGCTGATTGATTCCCAGTCTTTTGGTGGTCTGTGGTTCATTATTTCAGAGATGACTGATCTATCATGATGGCACAAAGTATGTGCAGCATATGTTTCTCTCACAGCGTAACAGCAGGACTGTCAATGTAAATGTGCTATATACATGGCTAATGCTGGCCCCTTTTTTCCCCATCTGTATCCATGACGGGGACAGCCACATGGTTTCTTGAGACCAGGGTTGTCAGTGAATGGCAAACAGTCTTGGGCTGTCTGCATTCAGCTGAATTTGTCTGAACTGTCAAAATTAAGTCCTACAAAAATCTGCACTGATTGGAATGGTTTACAATTCAAGATGTCTGTGCACATTCCCAGTCATCCAGGTCATAGTAAGCTGAAAAAAATCAACTGGACTCGATTTCACCTCTCATCCAAGAGGCTTCATC
Source organism: Monopterus albus (assembly GCF_001952655.1). Lineage (NCBI taxonomy): Eukaryota > Metazoa > Chordata > Actinopteri > Synbranchiformes > Synbranchidae > Monopterus > Monopterus albus. Next base: position 2,803,443 of record NW_018128007.1, on the reverse strand, counting down.
ACTTCTGACTGATGATACAATTCAAGGCAACTATTGTACATACAGAAATCTTGCAATACTGGAAAAACTGGAGATTTGGTACACATAGTCTCTTTTTCTACTCTGAAGGCCTTTGGCCTTGTAGCTAGTGTGCGTACACCAGAGACGACTGGCAAAAACATGCTAATTTGTTGGCAACTTGGTACAAAAGTGCTTCAATCCCTCACTGTAAAATAGGAAGGAAAACTGCTGATGTTTTGAGGAACGTGATCTGGAACATTAGAAACAAAGATCATGATTCTCCTTGAATAGCATAAATACTATTAGTACACTTGGGCAGGATTGTGGTGCTGAAATGCTTGCAAATGTCTCCTGAGATCATCCTTTGGTGCTCACACACAAGTGTTTGCTGTAAAACATGAAAACAGGTTTGGAATACTTATGAAAGGAAAAGCAACTATTTCCAGCTACTGATTATTAAATCTGATAAAGGACTAAATGTGCATTTGAGGTTGGAATTCTCATCTTATACCACACAGATTGTTTTTCATTTGCCTCTGTCACATTTTTGCTCAAATGGGACTAAAGGCAAAGTAATGATTTCTGCTTTCTCTACAGAAATATCCAAATCTTTCCTCAGTATCTTATGACTTCATGCTGCCTTTAAGGCAGGATGCCCTACTGTACATGCAAGACTAGTTGTGACTTGGTGTGACCATTTACTAGTCCTCAGCATGCCCTCATCAATGAGCACCATATGTCAAAACTGGAACAGATAAATGACAGCGTAAATGTGCAAAATACAAATGTGAACTACGGACAGATTCAACATCCTGAATAAAAATTAAGGATGAATAATATATCATGTAATCAAAAATAGTGTCACAGCAAAGTGGGATAAAAGAGAGAAAAAGACAAAGGCTGTGGAATGAGAAGCAACCATTGCTGGTAACGGTAGTGTTCAGATGTTTGGGACGTGGCCTGAAGGCGAGTGCCGGCCGCTCTCTCAGGTCTCTACTGCTGCATCTTGCGGATGATGTCAGTAGAGACAGGAGGGTGGAAGTTGATGGTGTGGTGGCGGAGACCCTGAGGTGTTTTGTAGAATTTCCCACACCGGCACTTGAAGGGTTTGCGCACCCTTATCTGGGTCCGGTGGCCGTTCTTGGCATGATACTTGATGCCGTTCACATTCTGTAATGAAGCAAGTCGTCACTTTTGACTTGTACTGACCAAAAACCTCACCAGCCTATGAGAGCAGTAACAAAAGGAGCATTGGCTGAGCTTCACACAACACTGCATGGCCAAACGTATGTGGACTCTTGAAAGTCATATCCATATGTGACTGCATTGTGCCCAGGGTCATTTTCACGCTGAATGGTGGCTAGATATTTCACACAGTTACAAAATGTTTAAGCTATACTATGTATTCTCCGGAGAAATGCTGAATTAAACCGACCTTGTATCTCTTTTTACAGCCCGGAACAGGGCAGGCAAAAGGCTTCTCGTCTCCTCCATTCATGCACATGGAACTGAGGATGGACTCGGAGCTGATGGCGCACTCTGTGGTCCACGATTCATCGCTGTCAGAATCCTCAAAGTCGACCTCCTCCTCATCACATTCGCTACCTGTGAAAGAGAAAGTCAAACAGCATCACTACCAGACCTGCAATCATACACACTGATCTCTGTGAAGCCCTGATTTATACACGGTTTGTGACTTGTGATCTTCTGACCTCTGGGCCTTTGACCAAGTATAAACATTTCACAGTATGTGATTTGGGGTAGTGTTCCTATAATCTTTACTTCATGTGTTATAGCACCCAAGTTTTTGGAAAGACTGAAATATGTCAGTCGTGGGAAAGAATGTATGCATTTCTTTAAGCCATTAGATCTGCAAATATAATGCATAAGCTGTGATTTGAAAAGGGATTAAAGAAATATGTACTTTCTGCCAGTATCTCATCGGTGATGGCAGAGATTCAGTGGATGTCTTAAAAACTGAGCTCCTTACTGGCACACCACTCTGCTGCCACCCTACTGAACAATGCTGAGTGTGAGTCCCACTGCAATTAAATATTGGACATCTAACTACAGGAGAGTATGTTACCTGTGGGTGTACTGCTCCGGAAGGAAGAGGAGGGGGTGATGGGTGGGGTGACCGGAGGGGTGAGGTTTCCGCTGGTGTGGCGAGGCGGAGTAGAAACGCTGCTGCGAGATAGACTGCCCGTCTGTGACAGAGACAACTTGGGCTGCACCTTCTTCTTTAAGGTCTCGTGTTCCCGCCGTGCAGCATCTGTCATGAACCTGGCATTATGAAATATAAACCTGATGAAAGTTGCATATTTTTTCTATATTAAGAGAAGCTCATCTCATTCAGTGTACAATGAGCAGCTTGATTCAGTGGAACTCTCCTGATGTTTAGAAAATCTTAAGAGTTCGCTACTGTAGAACACATGCTTGGAATAAAAAAAAAAATTCACTCGTACGCTTTCCTTTAAAGAAAAAAACTTTCACCAGGATTTATGATGGCTAGAAATGTCTTTGATAAGTCTGTCATAAAAATGAAATGTTAACTCGTAGACTATGTTACAGCAAAGTGGAATTACCAAATTAAGGGTTAACCACATCAAGATGTGTCTGTGAAGGCAGGGAGACAGCGGCAGACCTTCTCGTACACTGGCTTGTTGCATAAAGCTTTTAAAAGCACTACTCAAGCACCATATCAAAGACAAGTGAGATGAAGTGAGTGCAGTTAAAAAACAACTACCAAATACTGCAGCAATTCATCTAAGCAATCCACCGTATGACATCTGAATTTGTGGGCAGAACCTCACAGGAGCAGACACTTCATAGGACACAGCAGCAACGCTCACTGATGTAGACAGGTGACGCGCTTTTTCCGGTTATCCACTATGTTGTGCAGTTTGTATGTATTGTTTTGAGAAATGCACTTGGAGATCTGCAAACTTCAATTCTGTTGTGAGAAATGAATGAAAGCGATAGAGAAAAACTGTAAAATATATGACTGATATGGTTGTTTGTCTATGTGTTAGCCCTGCGATGGATTGGCGCCCTGTCCAGGGTGTCCCCCGCCTTTGCCCGATTGCCGGCCGGGATTGGCTCCGGCCCCACCTGTGACCCCGCTCAGGGATTAAGCGGTAGAAAATGAATGAATAATAATTTTGTTAATTTTATAAAGTGGATTCTTTATAAATGAGTTAAAGACAGCAAGTGAACATTCAGATTTTCTTTCTTGATGATAGTTACCTATTGATGTAGCTGAGGGCGACATATGTAGGCTGCTGCTGCTCCTGCTTCTCCAGAAGTCGGGGGTCTGTGTCTGAGCAGATGGGAGAGACAGATGTGGAATAATTAGGCACATAATGTACCATTAAATAATGGCACAGTTCTGTAGCTTTACAAACAGTTCAGTTTTGTCATATAGAAGCCAATACTGCGTACAGCATTGTGCTAGTTCTTTTTTGCACACAAGTTTCACTTGTTTCTTTGTTTCACTGGGAGGATGGAACATTCAGAGGTTTACACTACCCCCAGTAAGCATCCCAACCAACAAGAAGTGCAGTGACCAGGATCCCTCACTGGCTTCCTACTTGCAAAGCGTGCCTCCTCTTTTGAATTTCCACTGCACCTTTAAAAAGACACCACGTTGCTCATACATGACCACACTTCATGCATACAGCATTTCCCATGCTGCGCTCCAGACATTCATCTTGCTCAGCGGTGTTGAATGTACAACAATAGCAAATGTCCACACCCTGAGGAGAAGCAGGCCTGACTTCAAACAGTCTTTCCGCTGCCATACATCTGGGAGAAGACAACAGAGTCTGATTTGCCAGCTCCCCGTCTCCCTCTGACAGAGCTGCGAAACACTGCTACCCCAGTGTGGTTACAACTGTTGCTTTTTTCCATCCAAAAGCTGATGTGAACACAACAGTAACAGCTTAGGCTAGCTGTGGCATCAGAATTTAAATGATTCTTTTGCAGCTTTAAGAAAAAAGACAGGTCTGTCCTAGTTGATGTAGCTTGAAAATGACTATGCCACTGATATAAATCATACGCAGATAAATGTAATTAGTGTAACAAACAGTGTGAGTTTTCTCAGCTAAAGGAGTGAGCAACACCTTTGTGGGGCTGTATTAAAAATATAGCTTTAAAGCCCAGATGTACACATTTTAGAGGTCTAACGTTATCCTGAGTCAAAACATGGCTGTCACTTTCATTTTAAGTAGACATGGGTGTCTACGTAAAGACACATTGAATCATCCACTCAAGGGTTAAGGCCAAGCTGCTTGGTTGATGATAAAATAGTGGCAGAGTTTTATGATACCGGCAGGTATTGTAGGCTCTAAAGAGCAGCTCGACCCTCAGCGCCTGAGGCTCAGGAGGTTTCTCTCAAGGCCTCAGTCATGGGCAAGTGTTTCATTAACAGTGGATTTATCCCCAGAGAGGACAGCACACCTCTTGTCCCCTCTCACCAACCAAAGTCAAGGAAATACAGAGTAGGAAAGACATATTTAAAGAGGAACCATTCCCCTGCCAAAAGCCGGAGCCAGTTCAGAGACTATTCTGAGCTCTGTGTGTTGGTGTGTATGTGTGTGTACATGCACAAGAAAACCCTCATAAGATCTTTAATGAGCCTCCAGGAGTGGAATGGCGACCTGCTCACGGACAGCTCAAACAGCAGTGGATCAATCTGTTCCCACACACTGTAAATCACACACACTTTAGGTGGGGACTGGGGCGGGGGGGGGGGCCTACAGGGGCCAGTTTTCCACAGCCTCTGCTATTCTTTTGGGGACACCAGCAGTCAAGAACCTGGATGAAGGCATCTTAAGCAGAGATGGAACCCCTGTAATCACAATACGAAGGTGGTCCACCTTGGTGGCCAACTTTTAAAAGGCTTCTGGGAAAGAAACGCAGTATTTATTCAAATTATAAACAGTCAGTTCCTATAAGCCCATGTGGATGTTTTACGTAAATGGTGGAAAATGACATGCGGGATAAGGAATAGACAAGTTGGTCATTTAATGTATAACAAGGTTTTATGATTTTCACTAAAAAAAATTTATATATAAAAAAAAAATCTACATTTGTTTTAACTGCTCTGAACTTTAAACTTACTGTGAAAATTTAAAATGATCCCACACAAGGTTTTCATTTTCCAATTTAATATTCAGCAAACTGCTGTTCATAGCAGAGTTCTTGCTTGGCAAAGTAAAAAGAAAAATCTGGACGATTCAAAATGTGTTTCACTGAAGCCGCATGCCTCAATATGTCAGTGCACATCAACACTACTTTCTATATGAAGCACTGACTAAACTTACTGTAGTGTACATATGTGAAATGAGTGTATGGGAGCATATACTGACTGAGTTAGTGTTTATAGTGTATGAGCACAGAATGTTCTCATTAAGACAGCCTGCAACAGGAAACCAAGGATGATCACACATCCAGGCTTCCTAGGTCAACGGGGGAAGTGACGCCTTCTGCCCTCTCATAACATTCTCCGGAATAAACTCCTTCACACACACACACACACACACACACACAAAGAGACCAGACGCATATCTCCCTCTCTCATTTCCACCAGCGTCTGGCTCTCCCATCCACCCTCATGGCCAAATGCACTGTGGGGTAGAGCAGAGTGGCGAGCATTATGGTGACATGTTTATGGCGGCTCTGAGCAGCAGGGGACATTACCAGGAGTGGTGGCACAGGTAATTCATTACGATGTGACCTCTAAGGAGGAAATGAAATGGAGTCAAGCTCCATGTGTAGGCTGCCTTTGTGGGTTACTGAAAAAACATGGGAAGGTTAAAATAATCTATTATAAATATGTTTAGTACAGACAGCGACTTAAACATGTACCCGCACTAATTCATACACACATCCACAAAGACAACACAAAAAAACCCACACATTCATCGACGCCTATTGCATCACTGCATACATATGGTGCTTGGATTCTGTGACGTTAGGACAACGGCTAACAATTACTGAATGTTCAGTTAATCTGCTGATTGAATTCGGCACAAATCATTTAAGTGGTAAGTTTTCAAAGCATCCAAAAACTGCTTCTGAGTCAGATTTGTTGTGTTGTCTCACAGGCCTTTTAAAAATCCAAATCTATTTAGTTTACAATGAAGTAAAAAAGACAAAAGCCACACATCATCACAATGGAACTTAACTGCTGCTCTAGTAAATTATTTCTGCTTGGAAAAAAACAAAACACAAAACAGCAATTGACATGGAACAATCTAATATGTTTAACATTGTCCATTACCCTGTGTTGTGTCATGTCACCGGAGGCTGTAAGTTATCTCCTCATGTCACAGTCACAGCACAGAAACAGGGGCAGCGATATTGGGGGATGGGGAAATGTAATTAGTCCCTCCAGGTGCACAGATCAGGGAACTAGTTACTGCTTCCCAAATTTATTACTTCCACACAGATTCTGGGGGTGCATACTAAAATCTTCTAAATGAGCTTCCAATGAGGTCTGGTAGCAAACACACGCACACACACACACACACATTCACAGGTCTAAATAACATGGTCACTTTTGGCTTCTGGTCTACAGTGGCCTGGTTGCTCAGTGACAAACATTACACTGGCTAATACCAAAGAATCCCAGACCACTGAGGAGCTCTTTCAGGGTCAACAACATGTTAAAACCTTCCTCTTCTCTTGCTTATGTTGTCTTTGACACATTAGCTTCTGTTCTCTTCCAGTTAGCTGAATATGTTCAAAAGACCTAGGTGGACCAGCACAATGCTGATGTTATCAACTTAAACCTACTGTTACAAAGGTGGAGGAAACAAAAGCTGATCCATTATGGGTTTTGAATGGTAAACAAACTGGAACTTATTCTGGCTTTTTAAAGGTACTGTACGATCTCAATCATCCTTCCAGGAGATGGAAGTAATACTCTTACAACATATTGCTATATCTTCAAATGTATATTTTAATTCTGCATCTTATCACAAGTCTTCAGACAATTTATAATTTCTGTAATAACGTCCTGATGTCTAATATGAAAAATGCAAGGAGCACATTGCAATATTCTTAAGTATGAGAAGTATCCTTTATATTATCAAGTATTTCCATCCAGCCATCCATTATCTATACCATGTATCCTTAACAGGGCAGGGGACTGGAGCCTATCCCAGCTGACATTGGGCGAGTAGCAGGGTACACCCTGGACAGGTTGCCAGTCTAATCACAGGGCTCACAACCACACTCACTCCTATGGGTCACCACATGTCTTTGGACTGTGGAAGGAAGTCGGAGTACCTGGAGAGAACCCACCAAGGCACAAGCAGGACATGCAAAGAAAGAAACCGGGTCAGCTGGGACTCGAACCCAGAACCTTCTTGTTGTGAGGTAACAGCAGTAACCATGCTGCACCTTATCAAGTATCTTCTCATCAAATTACAGGTTCTCTTTTGCAGTATGTTTTAATATACTATAGTGAAGCCCTTTGGCTGGTAACAGTGTGGTAGCATACACAAGGAAGTAAGTTTTGGTTTGTAATATCCATCTTCATCTTTAATTGTACAGGCCAGGCATCTGAAAAAGGCTCCACCAACCCACAGCAGAACAGTGCCACCTCTTGTTCACAGACCTGACTAGTTGGAGAAAACAGCCAGGAAAGTGTGCTTGTGTTCCAGGCACCTAATGGACAATGTGCTTTAAGTAGCAGCCCACCAAATGAGAAGGAAGACAAGCCAAATCAAGCACTCTTTCTGTAATTATGTTTCACAGGCAGTTGGCACAGCTTGCAAGATTTTGCACTTCTCTGAGTGGGCACAGGCCAGTGGACAAAGAAAAGGGGCAGCAAAGTTTTTCCACTCGGAGCCAACTAATTGCCTCATTATTCCCCAATAAGTCATTTAGAAGCATTTTTTTCTAAGGCTAATACGTCGGACGCATGCGCCACACACAATTAGAGGACAGAGGATATTAAAGCCAGTCAAGCAACAAACAAGAACAACAGAGACAGATGGGCCTTGTCAGCTTCAATAATAATAGTCTGAAATACTAGATTTAACTGTGTTAACAGATATAAATGCTTCAGCGCTTTGCAAAAATGCAACGTGCATAACAAATTATATAACTAAGCTAAACTTGTAGTTTCTGAATAACTTCAATGAACACATGTGCATAGCAATATTCTAGGCCAAAGGTGATAATTAAGTACACAAACTTCTATATACACTTATTTGCTGTTTATGTGTATAGAGGCTATAAATAAACACACAACCACTGAGAATTTTAATTAAAAACCCTCCAATGACATTCTATAAATTAAACACCATACTTTTATTTTTACATATCACTGAAGTAAATAAAAACAGGTTTTCACTTGTACACAGAGGCCTCGTAAAGAATAAAGCATAAATTGGTTTACATGTTCCCGCTCCTTAGCACGTGGAAGCACTAAATTTAACTGAAATTATTTTTATATGTAGGCTAAATATTAAATTACTTCATTAAACAAAATTCTGTGATTAAAAATTTTGCCTATCATAATTAATCCAATCTCTACTCTCAGTTCTTGTTATAGTGTTGCCCCACATGAACTAGAGGTGGCGCTGTTGATCGTGCAGACTTGTGCAGTCAGGAAGGCAGCACCTTTGAGCTGCTCTAGGCCACTGATGGCAATGATTAATGCTATAAGCTGGTGAGTATTCTACTGTTGACCTGTGCTCATGTGGGACTGGACACGATTTAAATACAATACAATTGAAATATAAAACTGTATTATTAATATAATTTTTACCATGTTGCACTTATGATAGTCACAGTGGACACTCAAAGTCGAAATCTAAGGATAAGGGATAATCACTTTATTTTGCCAAGTATGTTAAACACACAAGGAATTTGTTTCCGGTACAGAACCGAGGCAGCAATCTGAGGATAATGGAATATACCAAGTTACTCTCATAATGTTATAAAATAAAAACAGCAGTAATATTTGGATTAGTAGACATTGCACAACAATGACTTCTCAAGAATTATTTAAAAAACTAATGAAGAATTGCTGTGATGTTTATTTATTTTTGTTTTTATCTTTTAAGTTGCAGAAATTGGTTTCCATACAATACACATCTGAAACTGGTAACATGATAAAAGTTAGAAAAGCATTAGTCCAGCAACACTTGAGAAGAAAAGATCAACATGTTTCGGCATGAAGCCTTTGTCAGGGTGTGACGAAGGCTTCATGCCCTTCTTATTAAAGTTGTTCAAGACACAACATGTGTTGGTGGACTTTGTGTTTTCCACTTTGTTTTTCCTTGTCAGTGGGTCAGTAGTTGTGCCATAACTTTCTGCTGTAACATATAAAAGTTAGACGTACAAGTGCCTTATTATGAACATACTGTATATGGATAAATATCTATATACACCATTTCACCATTAAATATATATGGTGCCTGTCAGCTGATATAGGTGGAAAAAATATGTATAGATACTGTATTGGTTATGACAAGAATACAGTACTATTTTGTTCTTTTATCAGTCTGCCCATTCAATAAAAGGAGTGTAGGAGTCCAGCAATGTGTCATGTACACTTGTGCTAAAGGCCAAAAATTGTTAATGACTTATCTCATCCATTGTAGAATACGAGATACTAAATTATGAGCTACTGTACATCTCATTTAAAAAAAAAAAAGTTTTTCATATTGTAGCCTAAACTTTAATGATGAAAAACGTGTTTTTAACAAATTGTGTTAAAAAAAAGAAACTATTTCCATACCAATAGTAACACCGAATTTGAAAGGTCATATCAATATGAAGATACATGGGAATACATTGTGCATCTCCAAAAAAGACCCTGACAGTCAAGTCTACACGCCACCGAGCTGTATAACGAGCCAGGCCTAAACTACATCACTTTCCGAGTTGCTGAATACAGTGAAGCAGCGTTTGATCCAGGCTGAAACTTAACGCAAGTAGTATAACTGAACTACGCTGATAATTACTCGGTAGCTTTTCATTGGCTCGTGCAGACTGCAAGTTAACTCGCGGACGCTTCCAGGTCTGCGCGCGGGCCTTGCGCTTCAATAATGTTGCGCGAGCGTAATTAAATTGTTGTTTCAGTGCTGCTCTGTTGGTGCTGCAGCTGGATAAGCTGTGATAAACGTTGTTACCGAAATACGGGCGATGAACAGGAACGATAATATTTACAGGAAACATCAACAGCTACCACACCTAGCAACAGAGTTGTCAGGACGCAGGAAGTTACATGCTAGTTCGCTATTAGCCACTTGTGCTAGCTGCAAGCCTGGGCCACTGCAGACTGCGGCGGCGGTGATTACTTATCGGCTCTTACCGATGTGGTTATCCTCGATGTGCACAATGAGCTCGGCCAGAGAGTCGAAGTGAAGTCCGCAGGCCCCGAATCTGCATGCGTTGGAAAAGAAAGAAGCAGCGGCGATGCCTGTCATGGTCACTGCTGCATTGGGAACGAAGGCAGGCAGCAGCAGCAGGAGAGCAGCGGTGCGAACAGCTGGAGCGGCAGGGGCGGTACGGTGCCTTCTCTGAGCTGCGTCAATCGGATGAGGAGAAACAGCTAGACCGGAAGTAAGACGGCTTGGCGTTCAGTAGAAAAGCATAAGCTGTTTTGTTTTTGTTTCTTTTTAGAATTTATATATAAATAGATGCATTTGATCTAATAATTGTGAAATTATATCTCTATTAATATGTAAATGGATAATTAATATTACGATAAAATATCGAATGTCGTTTGCACTAAAACATTTACTAAAACATAACTAAAATATAGGCTACAGCAATAAATTGACATAAATTATAGACCTGTTACATTAAGTCATCCTAATGATAAACTATCCCATTAATATTCAGGCAAAGGCATAGTTTGTCACGACAAAACTCACGTAAATCTACAGTAATTTCAAATTTTTATTTGTAAAAATTTGAGAGGAAATCTGTTTTAATTCCGTTGTACTTCGGCGTGAAGTAGGCTACGTGCAGTATGCTGCATTTAGTTTGTGTCTTTACTACACTTGGCAGCCGGGAGGAGAAAGGATATCATTGCCACAAATCTGCTAATCGTTTTCTTTGTCTTTCACTGTGCAATTTGCCTCCCATGCCTGACAGGGTGTGTGTAGGGCCTGCTGCCTTATAAAGGGTTTGAGTTTATTTAGGCCTAAATCTAAATCCGGATTTGTGTCCACTTCTATGTCTATCCACATTAAAACGATCTAATATAATTAATCCATTAACCAATATCAATATCAGTATTCATTTTTGGTGGTGGTGTATCACATACATTGGTGCCACACTGGATCAACAAGTAAACTAAAACATATTGTGACCACAGTGTGGCAGTGTTGGTCAGTAGATAAATAAAAGTCGAGCGTGTTCTTTGAGTTAAGTAATTTAAAGGTCTTCTGTAATTATCCCAAACTAAACCTGTCCAAGACTGTTGATACATACCTGATCCTAGAAAGCAGTGTCATATATATTTGAAATTCATAATGTGTCAGTTTATCTATCATGTGATGTCAAGTTATTTTAGCCATTCAGTCATTTGAGATTGAGACATACTAGATAAAGCATATTGCCATTTTGATATATGAGATGCTCTCAGTCATAAAAATAGTCAGTAACCTGGCGGAGTCAGTTATAGAATAGATTTTAAATTTCTAGTGTCACAGAAAGTAAACAAGTATGGCTTTGTGTACTCATCAGACCAATAGAAATTAAAGATTGAATGAAGAAAATGAAGAAATACTTTTTTAAAAGTTTGCTTTCAGGGAGTGATGCAAATCACTTTCACAACAAAACCTGATGTTTGCGCAATACACATGTAAGTAGGAAGTGTGTATCCTTGTGTGCATCTATGGAAATTTAGAATTTCTTAGATTGGCAGATCTGCTGCAAATTGGCCAGGGGTTTTACAAAACTAAAGCAGTAATATTTACTAACTTTAACTTTTCCAGTTTTTATGTTTTGTTTTTTTGCATTTACTGGCACAGCAGTAACTTTTATTTTGTGCCTGGTGATGGTGCAATGGGTCATTGGGCCCAGCCCATTTCGAGATCAAGCATGACAGTGAAAGTAAAACTATTTTCCAGTTTGTGCTTGAGAACATTGTTGGGCATTATTTTGAAAACATGACATCACGCTTACTCTCCTGTTTGAGGAAGCTCATGGCTTTTATTTAAAAAGCTGGCTTTGCCTGTCCTCATTTATTGATGGTTGCACTTAATTATCATAGTCGCAGCTAATGATTACTGTTCAATTTGTTATAGCCCATTAATGTAGATGAGGTAATAGACACATTTTCTCCACTAGAGATTTACTGAATAGGTTATTTACCATCGGTGTGGAAACGTGCAGGGGAAGTCTCATTTTACAGCTGCTGGTAAGTGACCAAACCCTGTTACACTCTGGGAATAAGCAAATATGTTGGAGTTAACCAACAAGATAATTTGCTCCTTGTTAGATACTTATACTCATAGAGACACCTGAATCCTTCTTTTATAATTTAACACCAAGGGAAGACTTATTCTAATCCAGTGTAATTCACTGGGTGTCATATGGCCTGAGACTTTGCAGAACTGAGATTTTCCAGCTTCACTATGAATTTGTATTTTGTAGCACTTTTATAAAACCTGTTTTTTAGGCCAAGGTAAATTATAAAGGAAGGAGCAATACAATACCACTTGACAAATTAATCCAAAATATTTATCCATATGCTATTGTAATGTAATTTATAAAAATTAAATCTTTACAATGAAGGGTATAAAGTTACTTTATTATCATCCATTTATATTATATGACACTTTTCAAAACCCAGCCAGATGATATTTGTGCATTTAAATTTTTACAAATGTGCTTAATAATCCAGTTTAGGCACACGCAGAGGCCAAGTTCATATGTCAAAAGAGTGATGTACAGTACTTAGCCACAAATGCTGAGCACTGCCATAAATCTAAACAGCCATCACACACGCAGCACCATTCACTGGCCACCTAATGTAATGTTACAGGGTCGAGTGTTTGAGTGTTGGAATGTCACTGGGGTTATCTACTGGGAGCCTCCCAGCACATATGTTTTGTTGAATTAGGCTCTCAGTTACACCACAGTGATTATTGATGTCCCAGGACCCATGTCTCTCCAGTCTTCAACAGTGATATAAATGAAGTGAAGTAAATAGAAGCTAACAGCTTGAAGCTGCAAACTGGATTTTTTTTTAGTTTGCAAAGAATCTTAATTTGCCCAGAATGCATACCTAATTAGTCCTACTTAAAATAGTATGATAATATAATATAATAATTATTTTTGTGAAACCATGATGTTTTTTTCCTTCTGCCACAGTAATACTGTCTCTTGTACCAAATCAGCATGCATGCTATCACAATTTTTAAAAGAGGAAGCTTGCTTTACTTTGCTTAATGCAAACATTGACATTTAGAAGAATTAAATACAGAAACATAAAATTAAACTTGGCCTCCATCGTTTGGTAAAATAAACATGATGGTTTGCAATTGTGTAATTTCTTCTGTGGACTAGAATTTGATTAGAATTTCTCTTTTTTTTTTAATCCTGGAAAAATGAACATTTTGAATTGTATTTGCAAGGGGTCGGGTGATGAATCTGAACCACTGTATTTAAACTAATTGTGCGTTTGTCACGCTCCTGCCACTCTTGCTTCCTGTCATGCTTTTTTTTCACATTACTTCCTGTTTTGTTTCACCTCAGTTTTGGCCCTTTTATTTAATCATCATTAGTTCACCTGCTCCTTATTGTTTGCACCTGTTTTTTACTTCTATTTAGGCAGCGTCCTCCCACCAGGACACTGCCAGATTGTTCTAGACCCCAGCTCTGACTCTCCAGCACTTATACCTTGCCTGACTCTCTGTTTCTCACCTTGGATTACCGTTTTTTGACCACCGTGTTTTGTCTATGCCCTCCCAGATTCTGTTCGCTTGCAGTGTACCGACCTCGAGTTTGGATCCCCTGGCTATACCTGTTTACCGGCGCCGACCCTGGACTGTCTTATCGACCTGATTGATATCCTGGACTTTGTGTTAGTTGTTTTGCTTACAACAAGTAAAGAACTTGTCGCTACCTCGGTTCGTCTGGTTTTCTAATTGAGTTCACCACAACCTCTGTTTGGCATCTGTACATGCCAAACCTGACAGCGTTCATTTTAAATTTCCATAGTAATTTTTTTGTTGAGGTGTTGTAACGCCATGGAGTGACACTGAGAGCCCCCCCACATTTCCATCCCTGCAGCTATAGTCACCTAAGAGCAGGACAGGAACAGCTCATCTGTTTGAGCATTGATTGTTGTACAAAGTTAATGTGTGCGTATATGTAAAACAAATTGAAAACTTGTATGAAACTTTTATCATTTAGCCTCCTTCACCTTTTGCACCTCAACAAAGCATCCTCAGAGGTGTTAATCTTCCCTCGGTGGTCTTACTCACAAGTAATGCACAAAGGCATAATAATAAAAGGTTTAGGATAATATAGATCAAATCAGCTTTAGTGTAGGTCACTGACCCAAACTGTATTGGCTCTTTCCAGCCTTAATAGTCTGCTCCTCTGGGAGGATAATGTTTGGATTGGTTGGGAAATATATTGGCAATAAAGAGACAAAAGGCTGTCATAAACTTTGATTAAAGCCTTGGTTAAAAGAAAGAGGCGGAAACGCTTTGAGTTATGAGGGCTTTTCAGACTGTGTTATTGTTTCAGTGACAGAGCTCTTAGTGCGTCTAGCGGAGTGGTCACAGGTGAGTGGTAAACATTTCTCAATGTGTGAGGAGCCATTAATCTCCATAGCCAAGGATGGCTTCACTACCTGTGTCTATGGGCCAGGAAAACACAGTCAGCTGGCACAAGCAGGCCACACAGAGCTCCAGCATACAGACATACTGTAAATGCTCTGATCACCAAAGCTGTTTAAATGTCTTCTAATGTACAGTACCTAAGGTACACGTTTCAGATAAAGCAGTTTGGAACAACTACAGTATATGGTTCACTTGCTGAATTCATGTAAAGCGAAGCTGTTGGTGACACAGCTAAGTTCTTCCAGGTTATGGCCCTTTGGTTAAAGATAATTTTTTGAGCTCTAAGAAAATAGCTGAAATGAGTTTGATTCATATGAGTATGATCAAAAATGAGCTGTTCATAACAGTAACATGTAGTTTTGATGCTGAGAAATATAAAAACCTATCACAAAAGGGTCTTGAAAGCTGCAGGCTTAATGGTTTGTGCTAATTTAATTGAAATAATTACTGTATATGACTGATAGGTGAGTCCAGGCATGTTTTCTAATCACAAGGTGGTGTCTGAAGACAAAAACTATGTTCAAGGCCTTTTTTATTTCACTTTTGCAATCACAGGTTGTATATATTTCTAAATTAATTTGTGTTTGATCAAACCTGGAGCCAGGTAGCTGTCCAGCTTAATAATAAACTTTAAAAATAAAGTGGTGAATGGGAGTTTAATGGTGGCACAACACGTTACTTTTGCCTCAGGGCCCTATAGCAGGTTTATCTGGCCATGACTATCACTACAAAACTCCCTTATGAAATGAACAGCTTGTAATTGAAAGGCTTGGTTTCATGTAACGTCCCTCTGGCAAATATTGTCTGCTTTATTTTCTGTATCTAACTAATCCAGTAGAGCTTTCTCACACAACACATTCTGAGATGTCACAGTAGGAAAAGCACAGGTGGAAATAATAAAATTAATGATGGCTGAACTCTTTTTACCTGTGCCAGTGTCAGGGTCCTGGTTTGTGTGTCACACTGTCCTGGAGACATGAATAGCCACAGTTAATGTTATTAGTAACAGGTGTGTTCTTCCTACTGTGAAAGGTCAAAAATGTATGAATGAATGAATGAATGACACTTTATTACAGACTCAAGGTCCAGGTTCAAAACAAATAAAAGCAATAAAAGAACAGTTTAAAAACGAAACAATAAAAACAGAAAATACATAAAAACGAGAGCAAAAGAACACCCATAAAACTACTGCCCCTTTAAAAGACAGGTATACCCGTGTTTCCAGACACAATGCTGTAAGAAAGGACTATTTTAAATGTAAGTTTTCTGTGTGGCTGAAAGCACTGTAGCACTGCTGCAGGGCAAAAAGGTTTGGGGTTCAAATCTAGACTGGGGCCTTTCTGTGTGGAGTTTGCATGTGTGGGTTTTCTCCATGTTAGCTAATGAGGTTTCCTCCCACAGTCCGGTGGCACGCTGGTTAGGTTCACTGGTCACTGTAGGTCCGTGCCTGTGTGTCAGCCCTGTGATAGACTGTTCACTGGTACACCCTGCCTCTCTCCCAGTGTTCGCTGGTGTTGTCTCCAGCTCCCTGTGACCTCTTGTGAACAAGAAAATATGAACATTTTGAACTAAATTAGTTAGTATTATTATTACTGTGCCTTAGTATTGTCTTTTGAGTGAAAAATGTGTGATGTTCTAGGTGCTTGGTGATGGGACAGACTTATTTCAGAATCATATATATTCTATATATGAGTTTTAACTATGGATACATTATTGTGCAAGCAACTGATAAATATGGGGGTTGTTTTAATTACTATATATAACTACTTTAATATTATAATAATTATAATAATTTAAACAATCTGTTACATCATAATCTACTTGTAATGTTATATTCTATTGTCTTGTGTAGGCTATTGATAATTTACATCAGCAAAGTAACTAGTGCAGCAGCTTTTTCCCTCGGAAATGTAGTGAAGTCGAAGTATAAAGTAGTAGAAAATGGAGTACTAGAGTAAAATACTTTGCACCTTTGGCGACAAGATGCAGCACAGTGCACTTATTTGCATGTGTAATTGGTAGGCTCTGCACCACACCCACTCCATGCCCGTCCGTCCATGCCTCTCCCTGGGTGTGTATTTGCAAACTCCGCCCTGCTCGCGCCGCCTCCGAGCGGACCGCAATGATTTAGAAGTTCAGGAATCCCACGTGACGTCACCCGGGGTGACGTTATGCTTCTCTAAATAGACCGTATTGTAATCTTTTCGCAGTCCAACGTGGTTTCTTCTGAGGGACTGCTTCACATTGTCTGCACTTGTTTGGTAAGTTGCAAACCTCATACCACCATGCAAGTGAGCGTGCATGCGCCTGTAAAAAGCGATCCTTGTTACTTTCCCCCTCCTTTTTTCATGCAACAGCTTGTTTTGTTGTTCGGTTCGGCAGCCCTGGTCAAAATGCTTTTTCTTCGTGTAAGCAGCTAATTTATGGCTACAGTTAAAAGAGATGAAAGTGTCATGTTAGTTTCGCCAGAGTAAGTGCATTGTCTTCTCACTTCGGTGTCCGAGCGTCGGCCTGTTAACTGTTGTTGAAGTTGAAGCAGAGTGAAGTTCCGCTGCTGCTGCTGCTGCTGCTGCTGCTGCTCGGTCTGTCACATCTGCAGGAGTTCATGTCAAGCCCGACTAAAAACTACAGACAGTGTTATTGCATGGGATCGGTTGCACTGCCATTTACACCAATTTGGCATGACTTTCAGGTTTTCTGCTCGCTCTCAGACACACTGCTGGAGCCCCGCATCGCTGTCATGCCTGTCCTATCTCGGGATACGCAGAGCCGCCGGTCCCAGACTCTCTGTGTCAGTGTGCTGATCGTCTGGAAAGTGATAGCTCTGTGGTTTGGCTCTCATGGCAGCTAAAAAGAAACGAGCGATGTCCCCCGTTCCCATGAAATTTATGATTTTTTTTCTGGTGAACAGCACTGTAACTAACATTACGTCATTCTGCAGGCCAGGCGACGTGATTAGCCGCTGAAATGTGGAGGGCACTTTCGGGATGGTTGTGCTGACGAGGCGCTCTTTAAAAAAAAAGAAAAATGTTTTAATCATTTGATGACTGTGCTCTCATTATGTTTATGTGACAACCCTATCAATAACCACTTGCGTCTCGTGCACGCTGCTTTAAATTATTGCGCAAGCTTCCAGTTTTATTGTGTCCCTTTAAATGGCTTTGTTAACACCAGATGATGTATTTAGGAGTGCTGACAATATTACAGACTGACACTGACTTAAAAGCCGCTTTTTAAACGCGAACCTGTTATAGAATATAATTACAGGTTGAGAAAAGATAATGACTATTCTTTTTCATATTTTTTTTCCAACTTCTTTGTTGCAAGGCGCTGTACAAAATGTTTTCATTTTTCTTTTGAGATTGACAAACTGGCTCATTGCAGCAATGAAATATGATCTATATTGAGTTTGTTTGTTGATGGTTGTTGCATGTGCTCAAGGTGAAACATTCCTCTGGTAATGACTGTACTAATGTAGGAAGGGGTCAAATGACAGAAATTATAACACCAATCACATGGTGCAGGCAGCAGTTTGGGCACAAAGAAGCCTCCACATTTTATTTTGACTTATACATGTTTAATGCAAACATACTGTAGTTTCCCACAATGGTATAAACATTTTAGTGATATCTGTCATGGGTTTACATGTTATGAAAGAGACCAGAGAGGTTTACACAGCAGTCTTTTTGTGTCACAGTGAGTTCAACAGGGCCATGTCCCCTGCCTCAGGGATCGCCATCATCCTACCTTGTACTTGTAGTGTCAAAGGCCCTGGAGCTGAAGATTTGAATTGCTGCACATGTTTGTGTTTGCTTTAACCCTGTATGCCTTTGCACCCCAACCCCTCTTTTCCTAAACATGTTGTTTAAATTCTAATGTGTGGTCTACCTGGAGAATTCTTCTCCAGTTCCTCTTGAAATTGAACGCTGGACCCTATAATCCTTCCCCTTGCACACATCAGGATATAGTTAATGTAAAGTGTAACCAAATTTCCTCTGCTAAACTAAAACATCTATATCAAGAGCCAAGTGCCCTTTCCAAGGGATGGGAGTTGAGTACTGATAATTTGAAGTGTGAGAGCTTTCATAATTCACAAAGGCATTCACAGAATTAATGGTTAAATGTTTTGTGCTTCATATGGTTTGAATTTCCTGGTAATGAAATGACTTCATATTATTTTAGAAATTGAAACAGGAACATAAAAGTTACATTTCTGCTTCTATTTTAAAAGATATGTATTATCTTTTTTTTAGTTTTCATTTGTGCTTTCAAGTGACATCCTTTTCTATTTATTGTTAACTTTAAAATGTAAATGAAGTGATTCATAGGTGTTTACACATAGTCAAGAATAAAGCCTGTGACAACAAGTAGTGTACAAACAGCTGAAAGTTCCATGTAACTGCATTTTCAGTGTTGATTCAAGACGTGAGTAATTAGCAACATGTCTGTGGGCTTCATCCTTGGTTTAGTTTGGGCTGAGGGTTAGGCTCAACCGTGCTAGTCATGTTTGTTGTGTCAAAGGAGACCAGGTGAGTTTTTAGGGGCCCCGTAGAAGAGACAGAGCGAGCTGGTGACAGAGAGAGAGAGCAGGGCTCGTTGCTCTCTGACAGAGAGACCCTGTCCAGGCCCTGTTCTGCAGGCTCAGTCATGAAGTACAGCTTGTTAGGAAAACAGCGCTTAGCATAACACAATATTTGAGTGTTTTCACTGTGCTTGAAAAAATAGTCTGCGCCCGTGAAAAAGACACTCAGTGACATGGTGTATGAAGGTATTCATGCTCGACACGTGACATGGCATCGGCTTGAATTTCAGATGTGTTGCAGTTCTCATGAATCGATGATGACGAAAGGTAAAAAGTAATAAACTTTGTGTTGTATGTGTCTAGCAAATGAGAGCTATATGGTGCAGCATCACAGCTGTGATATTAGAGATTTTTCATTCATCACAAATGATAAACAAACTGCATTAGCTTCTTCATCCCTAGGTTTCTTCATTTTAGCTTTGTTTTTAGGGTGTGAGAAGAGAGAGGCGATGTGTTTTTGTCCAGGCACCATTAAAATAGTCTGTGAAGGCCTAATTCACTTATTGGAGCACAAAATGTGTGTCCATATTCACATGCGTGTTAGGCCTTTGGTTCAAACCTCACTAGGACCAACGGAGGCCCTCCTCTATGGGGTTTAAATGTTCATTCCCTGTTTGCATATCCCATAACAAAAGACCTGTTAAGTGTTACCAGTCTTCCTGCTTGCTGTAATCACGGCAGTGGCTCCAGGCTGAAGATGGACCCTGGGTGCTGTGCTGTGACTGCACCTAGAAGGGAATTAATAAAGATTACCTTACCACATGTTATACTCACTTAACATCTGTTAAAACATCTGTCAGACAGTTCTGGGAATCTTTAGCACTGGCATACCACTTTGAGATTGTTTGTCAGCAAGGATGATATTTTTACACTTTACACTGAGCAATGATAAAACCTCCAAATAAGAGGCGCTTTGTTGAACAAAACCCAGCAGTCACCAGATATGTCAGGGGCAAGGTCAAATCCAAAGAATACTCAAATAATACTTTTTTCTATGCCCGTTTAAGGTATATTTTTTCTATAAATCCATATACAGTATAATCATTTAAATAATTGTATGTCTTAACACAAACATCGTAATAAAAATAGCTTAAATAAAATGCAGTACACAATTATAAATCACTGTTTAATGAACACATAAGCTAGGAACCGGACCAAGCTTTCAGTGCCAGCTTTTGGTACCCGACAGCTTTAATACTCAGGATGTTCACTGATTTTTAAAGCAACTACAGAATGCATCCTTTGTGTTACTGTGTGTGATTTTGTTTCTCTTGTCAAACAGAGAGCCAGGATAATATTTAAAAGAATTTGTAGGCCTATAATTTTTATGTGCATGTGGATCAGTTTTATAGTTTCAGCAGAACACACTCCTCTTTTCTGGGAAAGTTTGTCCTCTTTTCACTTTGAATTATTAAAGCCTCTACAGCGATAAGCCATCGCACATCTTTCATGATAAATGGCTCTAGTGTACTGAGCTATTACTTCTAAAGCACAAATTTGACAGTAGTTACAGGTAAGCAAATATACAGTCCTCTTATTTATAAGCTTTAACATTTTTTAAAGTTGAGCAAATAAACTGCAGTGCTGTTCTTTTCACCACTTCCCTTGTTTTTACTGCGAAGTGTATATCAACTGAATAATCTAAAATTAAATCTTTAGACTGTACAGCCCAAACTTGAAAATACTATATGGTGCCAGCTTTAAAATACTTGAATAAGTGGAAATCAATATTTCATGTTACCACCGGGGAGTAGTTTTTGCCAGACGAGTGCCATACAGTATGTGCTAGACCAGATTCTGTCACTTTGTGGTGAGAGCAAACAATTGAAAACACCTCCTTGAAGCTGTGGTTTCAACATGATGTTGGGGTTTGGATCGAACTTTCAAACATGGTTTCTTATGTCATTGTTCCCCCCCCACATTTAAGCTGAAACTCATCACAGTTGTCCCAAGATGTATAAACATATGTATGTACCTCTGTATACACAGTTGGCTGAACAAAAAGGCCACTGAATGAGTAGCAGCTGTAGTTGTAGGTTTTACTGTACTATAGCAATACTTTATTTATTTGTTGTTCTTGTTGTGTTCTTTGAACAGCTTCTGTGCGATTATATGCAGCTATTAGTATGTTAGTCCCGTTAAATGTTTTCCCAGTACATGAAAGTTTGTGCTGAAGTTACTGAATCCAGTTTCCAGTCTTTGCAAAGCCATCAATCTTGATGCCAATTTAGAGGATCCTAGGTTATTCTAGTACAAGAAAACAGTCTGTTTATTACTGAAAATAACCACATAGCTTTTTCAGGTGCGGTGGCAAGTTTACGTCTAGTGTGACACAGAATGTGTGTTTTTCCTCTTGGGTGCTGGCAGGGAAACCCAAGTCATTCACTTCCTCTCCTTCCTCTCTTCTGTTGTGTGTGTGTGTGTGTGTGTGTGTTTTTCTTTTTGTAGTTCTATGAGAAGTCGGCCAGAGTGATGAACTCAGACCAGGAAAGGCCATTCGTGTGTAATGCTCCTGGCTGTTCTCAGGTGAGTGTGCCGAGGTAAAATAAAATAACACAATGAGATGTGTGTGTGTGTGTCTGCCTGTAATATGAAGAGGTGTACTGAGGACGCCTAAGGAGTCAATTACTGGCTCACTCATAAGAAAGAAAGAGAATAGCATGGAACTGAGTGAAAGACTGTAAATAATGCTGCAGGTGTAAAAATACCTAAAGGAAAAAAAAAGCATTTGAAGTCAACACCACAGCTGATGCTCTGTTAGGCTGTACTCTTTAAAGGGAGAATAACAGTGAATGTGTGTGATTATTTTACACTTGCATATAACAATTTTTACAATCCTACTTTTTAAAAACTTGATAGCGATTCCCCACGGAGGACCACCTGATGATACATCGACACAAACATGAGATGACCCTCAAGTTCCCCTCCATAAAGAACGACAACATGTTATCAGGTGAGCAGTGGATACAGTACAGCAGACACACACTACCTCAGAGGGCCTGATGGGGAACAGTTCATATGCAGGTGTGCGCCTTGGTGACTCATACACAGACACACTTCTATCATCAGAAACCTTTATGGCATGTCTATACCACTTGTTTACAGTAATGTAAATCATATGACACGTAAACTCGCAACTAGGCTCTCTGTTCTGTGCACACGACTTACACTCTTCAGCAGG
>NW_018128007.1:2762436-2780842 GCF_001952655.1 Monopterus albus | reverse complement strand
ACTGGAGAAATCAGCGTGATAAGCTTAATTTTTCTTCCCTGTCACTTTGTTTTTTTGCCTCCATTATCAGAGGTGTCACTAGTCTTTAACTTATAGAGGGAGTGGGACATGTTTTAGATGGATGGATGAGATGTATAGGCCCCAGTTATCATGCTGATCTGTTCAAAGAAACATTATGTACTGCATATACAAGTGTCAGCCCAAGACCAAGCCATAAGTTAGTAACATACAGATCATCGCCATCCCAAGAAACAGCCTTGCCACACTAGACGACAGTTTGAACTGCTCCGGCCACACTGCCTGGATTGTGTCTTCTTTATTATTTACACTCGGTGGACAGCAGGATCAGATTTTCTAGGCCGAGTGTCTTTATTGCCTGTTGTCTGAGTTACAACTTTGACCATTTCTCTTACTGAGACCTTGAACTCAGTATAAAATAATCCGTGATTACACTGAAAGTTACAGTGCAGCTCAGAATACATGGTAACATGCCCTAAGATGGTCACAAAAATGTCTATCCTTTAGCTTTTAGTACTATAATTGTTGCCCTAAAGTTAACTTACTGCTCCGTTTGCTAATGTAATCTTTTCACTGACTCATAGGCACTATTCTCAAGAAAAATTAACATTAGTCTCTGTTGTTAATAGAGCTTGAATTATGTTCTTGGTGTAAAAATGTGTTTTGGGTACACAGGTCATGATGAAATTTTGAGTCAATTCCCAGTCAAGTCAGAATGGATAAACAGACCATGAAGTATGCTTTTAGCCCTTGAAACAAGCCTGATCCTAAAATCACCTTCCACTGTCTGAAACCTGATCTGTGTGCACCCCCCACAATGTCAAGTTGAATACTGTGTGGCTCCAGTGAGCTCAGCAACCCCCACTCGGTAGGTGGGATCTGTACTTTATCAATTGAAATGATGCTGTCAAGTGTAGTATCTCACTCACACTAACATAATGTTTTCTTAAAATTGCTCCAAATACGTAACAACATTGTACACTCTTTACACATTAATCTATATGCAGGTCTCCATTAGATTACATAAAGTGTTTGCTAGTCACGCCGGGGTCCACATGAACAAGTAATAACCTATACAACATCTAACAGTATGCAGAATCAATGAATCTAGAAAATACAAACCAAAAATTAACATCAGAGGCTGAAGAAACTGTGCAGATTAAAGGGTCATCAGTAAAAGTGATATCAATAACTTGCTTTTAATTTGTCTGTAGTATACTATACTACTTGCGGCTATGGTGTGTGTGCTGTGTATAATTTTGTGTTATGTTTGCGCTGTCTGTTTGTTTGTTCGGTGCTGTTCTGTCACTGTATGTTTTAATTGTTACCCTAAAGCTGACTGCGCTACAGTACATCAAATGGTAACATTTAGGTATAATATTGTAAATACAATGAAAAATTATGAAAAAGGTCCACACCAGTGTATGTAGCTTGACAAATAAACACTATTAACAGTCATTGATTTTACAGTTAAATCCTTGATTTCCAGACCAGACGCCCACACCAACACGTTTCTTGAAGAACTGTGAGGAGGTGGGATTGTTCAGTGAACTGGACTGCTCCATTGAGCAGGAGTTTTGCAAGGCCCACGAAGAAGAGGACAGTAAACAGGTAGAGTGAAAATCTGCAGGCTTAAAAAAAAACTAGGTTAAGACAAAGCCACAGCCACCCGCCCAGAGAGATTAGATAAAGGGGTTGTGAAGTGCAATCTGGTGCTACATCAGTCATGTCACTAATAAAAGCCCACATTCTATGAAGTGAGATGTGCACTTTTAATAGATTCACACACCCAGACCACATATAATTGCGCTCTGCTCACTTGTAAGAAGCTGATAACCACAATTGTGCGTATACTTTTGATATTTTCTTCTTTTCACACAATGTAGTCAAGTGTTGCACACCCAGCTCTTGTTGTGCCCCAGAGGCCATGCTCCCTGATCCCCAATCCTCATCAGTCTTGTTGACAGTGACAGGCAGACCCAGCAGGTGGAGAGTTGTCACCACCACAGGTGAGGAGAAAGGAGGTCAGATTCTCCCCCTGTGGCCTCAAACAACTCTCCAGCCATCTCTCAGGGAGGGAGTCCTATTTCTTCCTAGATGTAAAAACAGATCCCTGAGACAACTTTTGTGGCAGCAATAAAAGATCTGGCCAGACATTTTCACATGTGAGTCGAGTTGCAGAGCTTTACCTTTGACAAAAGATGTGATCATTTATGCATTATAGATCTGCCCTGAGGCACCTCTACCTGAAACATGGGTACTAGTCAAATTACCACAAGACAAACTGCTTATCTAATGTCTGAGAAGATGTGCAGCGCATGCTGAAGCTAAGCTGTCGTCTGGGTGGTTTGGCTCTGGAGCTCATCTGCGCTCAGGTCAGCCACGTCTAGCCTCCCGAGCCTGTGTGGTTTATGATGGGAGGCTCTGCTAAGTCAGCAGGAGGCGAGTCAGAGCAACACTCTCTGGGAGAGCAGCGCATAGTAGGCATAGATAGGGAGCCAAAGTATTTAAACTTGAAACAGCAGTCGTTCAATATAAATATAAATTAGTCCCATATTCATATGCACACATTCCAATGTGAGTAGAGGAGGTAGTTGTATTGTGTTCCTAATATTAGTCTATGTTCTCCTTTGTATGTTTGATTGCTGCCGGTGATTTTTTTCACATTTGACTCAGTGCAAGTTACTTCAGCTTGTTTGTTTTATGCCAGGATGCTGTACGTGTGTAGCTTGCAGATATCTTTCCTACAGTGCAGGTTTACTTTAGGAAGCACTGTATTTGCCATTACATGTAACAGAAATAAAACAAACAAACTGTCCTACTGAGTAAATAACAATAAAGGAGCCTGGTCTTCACGAAACTCCCAATTTTTTTCCCAGCCATTTGGAGCCCAGTGCCAAGCAGTTGTACTGTTGAGTTGGCTTGAAAATACAACTTTCAGGGACAATTTTGGTGCTTTTGACAGATTCTTAACCTCGTATATACCTGCTTGATTTCTCCTTTCTTCCTGTCCACAGAACATCTCACTGCACGGCCAGGCAGGCCAAGGCCAGCACCAGCAGTCCCACACACGGATGGGTAACCATGATACCAGCATAGTGATCCAGCAGGCCCTTCCCTCTCCTCAGTCCAGCTCCGTCATCACTCAGGCTCCATCTACAAATAGACAGATCGGGTAGGCGACACAAACATTTAGCAAAACATCAGCAAAATAAAGTGAAGTAACATTTACAAAGAATGTAGGCTTTACTAGACTTGGAACAGAAAGAGAGGAAAGGATTGTATTTTTATCCTTGCATCTCTTTCAAAATTCATTTGGGAGAAGCAGTATTAACCGCTGACAGACCGACAATGAGAAGTGCAGTGATGGTGTATAGCCTCTCACCACAAGTGTACCCCTGTTGTAGCAACAGCCTTAGGCTCAGCTTGGTCCCTTTGTGTCCATGCCAATTGTCATCCCTCTGTAGTCTCTGAGGTAATGTCAGTGTTTTGTTACATTTGGAGCAGTGTCTGTGGGACTGGCGATTCATGTTTTGCTCTTCATTCAGTATTGTCCCACAGCAGAACATGCTCAAGAGGGTCCCAGAGAACAAGATGTGATCACTGGTAAAGCCTCAGCTGTGACTGCTTTTACAACAGTTTAGCATTTCATTCCCTAAAATAGTTACTTTCATTGTATGAGAATGTCAGCCATATCCTTAGAGCTCTGTTTGTATGATACCTTTGCATACAGATGTATGATAACAGAGGATGGTGACAGTACATGTGCTGCTTTTTAAGCTGCCCGCAGTGTTCAGTGGTTAAGGAGTAGTTCATAGGGTTTACAGTATTTTCAACCATAGTCTTAATCAGGCCCTGTGCTGATGACCTACTGTATATGTGCCCACCATCATGTGCAGTTCTTGGAGGCTAATGTCTCTTTGGCCTTTTTTGTGTGAGTTAATCATCACCAACACTGACACATACATGTTTCCTTATGAGGGCATTCCCCTGACCCCATTCACTGTTTATCCCTTAACTCCCGGCACCCTCAAACTTGTGCCAGAACTTTGTTACTGCAGACCAGGTCTGTGGCGAGCTAGATTTACAGCTTGAGCAGCTAGTGAATATTGGATAGGAGGCGCATTACTAAGCCTGACTGACACCCCATCAGGCTCTTTGTTGAGGACAGGGGTGGAATTTCATCCTCTTTGGAAGAGCAGCAATCACTGCCAGTAACAGAGACATTGCCGGGCTTGCTTCACCTGAGTTTACCTGTCATTAAAAACTCCTCACCTTGCTAAAGCACAGACTCTCCACTTCACTTCTCTTCACATTCTGTTATTATCACAGATCCTTCACTGATTTGTTGAAAGACGGGTGGCTTTACTGCTTGAACACACAAAAGCACTTTATTTAAAAGTCAGAGCTGGTATGCTGTGTGTTAGTGGCTTTCACCCACTGAACGGCACAGCTGCAGTTATTTGTTGTACATTATTTGTGGCAGTCCCCAAGCAGCAGTTGTATGTACAGAAACGGTTGTTTACTACTAATCCTAGCACATGAAGTGGATGAGTAAATTCACACCAGAGAAAACTGATCTGGAAACATTCACATCGGCAGGAAAACGGGTTGAGGAAACCCCTCCACTGAGAAGCAGCACTTCCACAGGAAGCCATTAGGGCAAAGCAAAGGCTCTGTGAACAGGGTCTCTCCACAGGAACTTCCTATATACAGAACCAGCCGACTTCACAGGCTAGCTGTATTGTGCCCAGACTGACAGTCTGTAGGTCGGTAAGCCTACTGAAGGTCAGACCACTGGCTCCCTATCGAGCCTGTTACTGCATAATCCTCCATGTATTCCTGTTACTGTCAGCTGCCTCAGATGTAGGCTCCAGTATGTTTAGATTTCTCATGTCTTTGTGAAGAAAAGACAGTCACTAAAACTAAAATTTTAGCGCATATGTTTCGTACTGTACAAAATTCTTAATTGTGTTCAAAATAACTTCAGAGACAATTAAATTGTTACTCTTGTCAAAAATGGTGAAGTTTATGTATGTGATAATATACAAAGCTTTTAATATTGTCACACTTTATGTGGTGCTGTGGTGAATAAATCTCTGAATGAGACAAATTCACCAAAGTCAGTTTAATCTCACTTCTGTCTGCTTCCTCAGTTTGTTCCTGTGCCCTGATGAACGCACAGCGTGAGCATCCAATGAATTAGGATAACAAGTCATTTTCATTGCTCCGCAATATTTACTAAAGAGCTTTGAGGCTTGGAATCAATTAGGATTGGCTTTCCTCAAGTCCATTTACTTTAGGGTTGAGCTGGGCCTGCAGCTGTGAAACCTGAGGACCTTGCTCTCTCGCTCTGTTTCTCTCTCTCCTTCAGCTCCAAGTCCCTAAACAAAGTCTTTGAGGAGCTGCACTGACACAAACCAGTGTTAAAACCAGGCATAGAAAGATCCAGCAGATTTTATTGTCATGGTTATCATTATCATACAAAGGGAAGCCGTGTCCAACAGATTTGAATGCTCTCTGCTTCTCAATTATAAACATCTGGCACTGAGTTATGTCAAAGTTAAATATGTTGGACTTTATTAGTCAACCGTGCAAGATACAATATTCTGTGGAAACCTTAAACTTTTGACTGGTAGGAGGGGATGTGCAGGTAGATGGGTGTATGCGTAAATCATTATAATTAGCCGTTTTTCTATTTTGCCTCAGTAGAGGAATTCAGTTCAGTCGTTTCCAATATGTAGAATCGACCAGAATGCAGTCAGGTTAAGTGAGGAGTGATTACAGCACAGATGTAGTCAAATATCTGAGAATGATATTTAAATACAGGCACCTCTCTCAGTTTTGACTGTGCATACAAACGTGCTTTTATTAAATGAGAACTTTTCTTTAATAGCTGAAATTAATGAGTCATTAAATGCTGAGACTTGTGGGAACCTTCAAGTCCACTGACTGGTAATGAGAGGTGGTTTTTGGTTTGTCACCATAAAACCAAAACAATCTATTTTAAAATGTTTTAAGTTTCTGTTCGTGATGTCCAACCTTGGGTACATTGTGTGCAACTTTAATTTTGGCTGCCACTTCACTGTGCAACACCCTGAAGGAAGTCAATTTGTGGTTCTGTTTTCCATGCTGCTGTAAATGCAGAATATTTTTCACACCTCCGAGTCACCAGCTATTTGTGGTCCTTGTTCTTGCCTTTAAGGGAAGTAGTGCAAATAGTTGCTGGTTTGCATGCCTACAAAGCAGCCAGGTCTCATCTAAAGCCCAAGTATAGAGTGACGTATTTCTTATAAACCTTTAGTCTTTTCTCATGAAGATCTTGGTGATATGCTGAGCAACCACCACAAGCCAATCTTTGTATTTCAAAGAATTAGGTTGACCGAGTATTTATTTTTGCCGCATCAAATTTTTTTGTCATTTCTGACACTTTCTAAAAACCAGCAATAAAATTTATCAGCACAGCTTCTAGCAAATAAAATGCAATTTCATATGCAATCTGTCCATGGTCTGTCACACACAGTATAGCTTTGTTCAGTAGCCCTCTTGGCTGTTTACACAGAGTGTAGTACTTATGCTCTCACAGTACAATTAATTAATCATACTGCTGTGTTTCAGACAGCTTGGAAGATTTAGATCCCAGGATGCATTGCATATCACATTTTTATAGATTGTATAACACCTTTTCCTATGTATGTTACAGTAAAAGACCACTGTGCTGATTCTGCACCCATGGCATGTATACTGTATATATAAAGTATAATCATTTTTATTTTTCTAATGCACATTCCTTTTTGTTGTTTGCACATTCTTTTTCTCAGTCTTATCTTATTTACTCTAGCAGGTCTACCCATTGCCTTAAGGAAGAACATTGTGCATGCACATTAAGAGCCACTGTACCATAGTCAAATTCCTTGTGTGTTCAACACACTTGGCCAAGCCAATAAAGCTGAACCTGATTCTGAGAAAGCCTCTACACCTTTGCAGACAGTTATGGACTTTCCATGGACAAACTTTGACCTTATGAACTGAACAATTTAAACAAAACTTCCATTATTATTGTTTATGATTAGATTACACTGATTAGATTGCATTCTTTAGTGTAAAGTGGTGATAAGGAGGGAGGTCTGTTCTGAGTACAGGCACAGTGCCTCCACAAAATACCTGAGGTGCCATCATGCTCTGACTTGGCAAATGCCCTTTTCCACAAGCAAATAAAGGCAATAGTCAGTTGGGTATAAATTGTAGGGATAATGTACATACCCTAATTGCAGATGGAGAAAATCCAAGAACAATTACACAGTGGTACATAAAAACAAAGGTATTGTAATCAATTACATGAAAAGAAGTGAGAGAAAAAGAAAGAGACAGAATGCTGTATGTACATCTGACCTGAATTAAGATGAGCTCATTGTGTACTGCAGTGGATTTAATAGTGCGTTTGTCGAGGAACGCCCAGACTCTGTTCCCTCTCATTCCAGCGGGGCTGTGTCATCCCTGCCCCAGGGCCACCACACATGCAGCCTCCTGCACAAGCAACTCACACACACAGGGACATGCCTCACAGCTCTGGGGGAGCATGGAAAAGGGGGATCAGAGGTGGACAGAGGAGAGGAAGAGGGGGATAGGAGGTAGATGGAGTGGAGGAAATGAAGGATCAGGAGGACAGAAGAGAGATAGATGAGAGAAGCTTCAGATCTGGAAGACATAACTTAGCTAGCTAACCAGGTGAGAAAAATGATAAAAAAAACATTTCTGCACAGTGAAAGCAAAACATGTTTAGATGGAAGCATGCATAAATGGAATCAGAAGAATGAAGGCATGGGAAAAATGCACCAAGATTATGAAAGACAAGTGAAGTTGGAAAACTGAATGAGAGACACAAAGATGAGACTGATGTTAGAAGACAGGAATCAGATGGCAGGACAAGAGGAAGGGAAGATGCTTAATGAGGAGAGGAACAAACATGCTAAGCACTAGTATGAAGCATGATTGAAAGTGAAAGGTGCTGTGTATGCCAAATGTTACAACACAAGTCAGGTGCTGCTGACAGATGCTAGGCTAGTTTGTAACAAGTTGACATAGTTGTGGCTGAAGTTTTTCTGATTCACTGGTGGAATGTACTGACATGCTGTTCACTTTTGTTGAAAATGAAAGACAGCCCATTTTCATTGTCCTCAGTCTATGGCATCTGATGACTCAAAACTGTGTTATAGTCGGTAAATAAATACTGCAATGCTCACACTAATTTGCTTCATAGTGTCATTCACCACCATTCCTCAACTGTGATTTTGGCTTGGCTTTACTCAGACCGGGGCTTCCTGATGTGAGGACACCCCATCCCAGATCCATTCCAGTGCAGCACCCTCTCTGCATCCATCTCTCCACTAGCCCGCTAATAAAAGTCAGCCTGTGTTGTAACCCATTAGAGCTGATTTATTTGATCAGATTCATATTATTTCCTCAGTCCAAACCCCATGGCACTCTCCTCCCACCAGTGATTAAAGGCAGTAAATCAGGGGCAGGTCCTGTGCAGTGTTTACTCAGAGAGCCAGGCAGCTGCAAGCTGTTTGAGGCCCTTGTTTCTTTCTCTGTTTACCTCTGTCCCCATGGTGACTGCACCACCGTCTCCCGAACGTCTGGAACTTAGCCCTGGGCTGTTTTGGTTACGTTCGAAAGTTTTTCGCTGCTGTGTCTGCCCAGTGCTCGCAGTGACTTCACCCAGCTAGGAGTGAGCACAGAGATGTTGGACAAGTCAAAGAGGGAGAGGAGAAGGAAAAATGAGAGGAAAGGAGGGAGGGATGAAATCTGGGGGTAGGCAGGCACAGGGTGGGGGGAGGGCGAAAAGCCAAGAGCATTACATCACTACTGGAGCAGAGTCAGAAAGGGAAGGATATGAGTCAGTGGACTGACTGCACCTCTCTCTGCCTCTCCTGCTCCTCTTGAATGGCAGCCAAGCACCTCATGTTTAAGTCCCTAGTAGTTGAGTTGCAGTTGGGACTGTGGGGATTGGGACAGTAAAGCTTAATGTGTGTGCAGACTGCAGGATTTGTAGGTTAGAGCAAGCAGGCCCGGAGAGGGTTGAGTTTAGGTGTGGGCACCCCGAGGGGTCCAGAAGAGAGTTGGAGAGGATTAACAGGGTGATGAAGGTTTGTCAGTTCTGCTCCACTGAGGAGAAAAATGGCTGGATATCTTAGAGAAATAGACTGTTGAAGAAGAGATAAAAACCAAAACCAACTCAGGTCTAGCAGTGATGTCATGGTGGAGTGAAGGTGGGTGAGGGGGTGGTGCATTGGTGGTTCTTAGGCGGGGATTGTGGAAGAGAGCTGGGTGGCTAAGAGCAAGGCACTCAGTAATGTGAGAGTGCAGGGCCAGGACTGTAGAGTGTCTACCTGCTCTCCCCCGGGGCCCACAGCCCAGGCTATTATCAATCCCCTCAGTGGAGCCACAGCCTGTCATTATTCACTCACTTGCATATACACACGTGCACGCTCACACGGAGATGCGTGAACATTCACACGCTGGCGCATCCACTTATTCAAACACAAACACAGTTTGGCATGTAATGTTTTCATAAGCATGGACATGAACAAAGAAACAGAAGAGAGCTACAAAGTAGGACCGCATTTTGTAAAAGAAAAATTTATAATGCTATTAGAACTCCTGCAACACAAGATGTTATTGAAAGAATTCATTGCACATACATACTGTAGGTATAGGGCTGTGACTAACATTTACTTTTACTATTGAATAATCTGCTGAATACTAACGCTAACCCTAACTGACTAATCGAAGAATTAGAAGGCCAAGTACTCCACATATACTGTAGAAGGTAACTTGTCACAAAAAGAAAACATTCTTTCAGACACTCGGTGGCAGAGCAAAGTATAAAGTTATATTGAAAGCCACTCAGCCATCCAGAGTATGCGTCACGGCAAAAATAATACAAAAGAATACAGAAATTGGTAGGTTTATAACATGTCTGACAATAGTGCCCACTACAAGTTGCCATAAGTCGATGTGACGTCTTCAAATTGCCATGTTTTGTTTGACCAATAGCTGAAACCCCAGAAAGAAGCAGTAACACAAGCCCAAGTAAAACCAAAGAATTATTAATTTAAACAAACAGGAGAGCCACTAATAGTGGCTTTTTGCTTCCTGTCAGTTCAAAATGTCTTTAATAATCAACACAGTCTGCACAGAGCTGAGTTAATCCCCAGAAGAAGTGCTGTCAGATGCTAGTGTTGTTTTTTTCCTCCCACTGGAAAAGCAGGTTGTGTTTTGGTGTATGGTGGTGACAGACGCTGTGTTCGTCCTCCTGCTGCCCTGCTGCAGGTGCGCAGTTGCTCACTTACAGGCGCAGAAGGTGAGACGCTGATGTGCTTGTGCTGTGCTAGTAGTTTTCATTTTCTTAAATGAGGACAGACACAAAGAAAAACGGAGATTTTTATATGTATCCAGAGCTGTTAGTTGTTAGGTTGCAGTCTGACTCAACCTTCCTATGAGAATACCAGCACTTTAGAGCATGTAATTGATCAGATATTGCCTGGGAATCTATTTTTAAACCATTGAAGGATCTATCTGGCATACATGTCTTTATTTCTGCAACATTAAACTTTATATATTTAGTTAAAATGACTTCACTAGTCATTTTGAAAGTACTTTTTCTCATTTTAACACAAAAGATTTTCCATAAAAGTCACTCTGTGGTTCAGGTATGAATTAAATCAGCATCACAGATGTACTGTATACAGCATACACAAGGTTAGGATGTCCTTACACATTTAATAATATTAATATATGCATACATAGGACAACACTGTGGTGCATTCAACTTTTAAATAATGCATTTTGTAAAAGAAATTAGATATAGTTCAAAAACACAACACTGTGAATGAGTCAAAAATATGCTTATTTAAATTCAAAATCTAGCCAAACAGGTATTATCTACAAAATCAGCAGCATGTCACTACCACCGCCTCATGACTGTTATTTCATCCTTTTAAATGCTGGCAGAGTTTAAGCACAGAGGGAAGCTGTGTTGATGTAGTGCACAGCTACGCTGCATTCCGCATTGTACTTTCATGACTTTACCCATGTGGAAATGTTTGGATTTGCAGCGTTGCTCTTATGTCAGACGTGCTGTTAAATGAGTGTGATTGTGATAAATTAGGATGTTAGACAGGAATGACACACAGTCGGGATGGTAATGGTCTTGCGTGTGTGTAGAGCAATCTAAAATGTCTGGAGTGTAAATGCACATATTTAAGTTTGGAAAAATAAATCCAGGCTATGACATGGTCAATTGATTACATTAACCCATTGAACACAACCAATTTAAATGCTTCTTGTTAGCACTAACCTCTAATGCTCAAGAAAATTAAGCTTTATTGACTGGTGGGGTGGCAGCATTTATCCTGATGATACTGATAACTGGAGAATTATTGATTCTCCTGATCCGGATTATTAAAGAATCCTGCAGTGTTTTATAGGCACTGAATAGTTACTGTATGCGTGTGGGTGTAGCAGCACCCTGCAGCTGGGAATTTGTGTTCTAATAAACAAGGATTTTGGTGGCAGTTGTATATATAATGTGATCCTGTGCAGGTGGAGCCACCTGGGTGTTTGGATGGTGGCAGCCCCTGAGCCAGTGACTAAGACAGGACGGCTCACAATAGTTTAATCTTAGCCTGGGCCTCATCTTAAATGTGATTTATTGACGCAGCCATGAGTGTAGATTGGCCTGTTAGCCTGCGCGTGCCTTTGTCATCATGGTGGGAAATTTTTTTTCTGCTGTTTCTAAATGTGATTCTCATCACGGACAACTCATGTTGTTGATATGACAAATACAAATACTAATCATTATTTATCCATTTTGCTACATGAACTGTCCTTGTTTAAAGTGAAAACTCCCAGATTCCTCAACTTTCAACTGTATCATGTATTCAGTATGTAGCTACACGCTCTTTTTCCAGTGTGACTGTAGCAACAGGAACAAGAAGAAACTCAAAATGAAAAACAACAGGGGAAACATCTGCTCTGAAATAGCATGTATGTGAAATGTGTGAAATTTCTCATATTTAAGATTTTCCTCAGTAATCTTACATTGTAGAGTTGCAGTAGTCCCATGGCCTTTATGCACTTGCAGTTTGCTGCACAAATTTGTGCAGTGTTTGCAAAGAAAAGCATTTTCACTGGAGATGCAAAAGACACTTTGGTTAACTTCTCCTCTCTGGGATATTTACTGTGTGTATATGTTATATGACAAAACAAAGAATAATGTTCTTAGATTGAGTTCTCTGTGTGCGTGTGTTCTCAGGCCTGTCCCCGGCTCTCTGTCCTCGCTGCTACACCTACGAAACAGACAGAGACAGCCTCTGCCTGCCTCCATGCCTGGAACTCTGCCAGACCCGACCATGCCTGGCTCCTCTGCTGTGCTGATGCCTGTGAGTACAAGAATGGAGCACAGACCACATTCACTAACGGATGTACTCACACATGCAGAAGCAAACTCACTCACTCATATACTTATCAAGGAACTCAACTATTTCACCTCTGAGTTTGGACTATAGACAGACTTTATTGTAATTACACCAACAAGATTTATCAGACCAATACTGGGAAGCAGGGAATGATAACAACCCACAGAAAGCTCCTCATATCAGGATTCTAATGATACAACATATGTTTTCATTGTAACTTAAGACAGCCTGTGTTTATAGTATGGAAAAAACCTCCCATGTTTATTAAATTAAGAGCTAAGCTGTTTTGGGGAAGATTGGGGGTTCAGGAAAGGAGTGAAGGTTTGGGTGATATTTTTACACAAAACACACTTTGTGCAATTAAGATTGTGAGTCAGATTCTAGACCTAAGTCTCTGTGGATGGGGGTGAAGGATGTAGAAGGAGCCATTTCCCATGGTTACCACCACACCACCCAGAGTTCAACAGCTGGGGACACACCTATACATCCTGTCACAAAAATACAGGTTTCTTTTTTCCTGCATATACTACTATGAGAAATCCTGTCCACATCATCATGCAGGTGGCCTCTCCTCCTATTACACATGACCACACTGACCAGTGTCAGTCAGAGGCAGGCGATAAACAACACACCTGCATGAAGACAAACGCTGATGCATTCATACAGCTAACTAACACCTATTTGCATCTTGTTCACATTATTAGCACATAGTGCACTAAGACATTTGGGTTTATGTGTTAGTACTACACACTGGCAAGCACCACGCTATTATCAAAAATACACACAACCCTGTTGCACTAGCTTCCTGTGTTAAGTCCCTCTGTGCTGGCTTCCTGTTTTGGGTCAGCTCCAGTTATCATCACAGAAAGCTGTGCAAAGGGCAGCCTGACATGTGAAATCAGGCTCTCAGGTTTTCTCATCTCATCTCCTCATAGTCTCACCCTTTAAGTAAGGTATCGCTAAATAAACAGTTCTTAGCAGTTGCATTTGTATCAAAGGATTTAGAGCTATAGGAATAATATGTCTACATTTGTATGACTGTTCTTAATCTTCAGATGGAGAGGCAAATGTCCATGGGCTCCAATATGATGGGTATGCAAGGTCCTACCCACAGCAGCTCCTGCTCTTCCACCCACATTCCCTCCATGCACTCAGAAGCCAAACTGGTGAGTATATGCATGTATTCACATGGATATACACATTTATTGCACACCCATTCACAAATGCACACACACACACACACACACACACACACACACACACACACACAAGCTCAAAGTGTTGCAACTCTTTTTTCCACTGGGCTGTGCCAGAAAAGCTGCGTTCTTGGGTCTGTGTGGATTTCATCATTTGGTGCGTAATCAAAGCTGTCTGAACCTGCCAGTGCAGCACTGGAGACTCTGGCTAGAATAAAGGGCCCTTTATGTGGTTGTGACTGGGCTGCCCACCGACTGCCTGATGTATATCTTAATGTACAGAACTTGTTCTGTACGTCCTGCAACCTGTTGGCACTAGTTTAACACAGCAGGGGAAAAATCAAATGACCTCATCCTTCATAAAGCAGTGGGAACGAAACGTAGCTGAGAGAGAAGAGAGACAGATGGAGATGGGCTTTGTGGGTTAAATTATGTAGAGAATGACTGAAAGAAGGACAACCTGCCTTCAAGATCCAATTTTGCATGCTAGTACAATGCCAAAGACTGACAGAATACCTCTGATTAATGTCAAAAGGCTAGGCAGTTACACTCTAGGTGATATGAATTGATTAATACTGTAGCAACATGACCATCAGCCAACCTTTGTTTTCAAAATAAATAACTCTGGAAATGGAAAAGGCTCCATAGAAATAAGAACAAGTGTCATGATCTTGATATAAAAAAAAATCACAAACCATAATGAAAAGCACTGGCGTTCGCTGCAGAGCGGGAAAGAGAGAGCAGAGGTAGCAGAGGTCATTA
Organism: Monopterus albus; assembly: GCF_001952655.1. Taxonomy (NCBI): domain Eukaryota; kingdom Metazoa; phylum Chordata; class Actinopteri; order Synbranchiformes; family Synbranchidae; genus Monopterus; species Monopterus albus. The sequence continues at coordinate 2,766,384 of NW_018128007.1, read as the reverse complement.
GAAGAGTTATTGCCCTGATAGAGGAGAGTGGGAGCATTCCCAGGGCATTTAATTCTCCCTCTTCCTCCTGCTCTCTCAAGATCGATTGTCTTTGTACTCTTTTGAATCTCTACAACTGTTCCTATGGCAACACGCTGGGGTAACACAATATTAGTGTATTAGGCTTATCTCTCCTTTGGCCACCATCCAGACACATCTTAGTCTTTTTTTTCCTCCTCCTATCTATGTAACTGAATTGTCAATGCTCTGTTGGGCCTCTCACAAACATATGCAGTTGCTAAATGGCCACAGGCCCCCGGACCACCAACTTTCTGGTTAGTTGGCAATTTAGTCACGAGGCACAGCAACCTAATGTGGATCAATTGAGATTCTGGTCCCTGATGTCTGAAGGCAACTGATGGAATTCCATGATTGTGTGCAGAAAGTGAGAGACTAATTGTGTTATCAGGGTGCTATCTCCAGCATGGGTTTCATAAGAATAGACAGGGGCTCTAATGTCTGTAATATCCATGCTCAGGCCAGGTCGATAAATACGGACTTGCTATCGGATAACTGGGCCATGATCAGGCCCATGTGTCCCCTGCGACGTTCTCAATCCGGCTCTAATCACATTACCCCAACCATGTTGACTTTCCACCAATGGGAAATCTCAGCACTGTAACCCCACACCCCTGAGCCACGGACCTGGATGCACTCTTCCTGCTCGACGTTTACATTGTGAGGGCGGAGAAAGGCATTGAGTGGGACTTTGACAGACATGAAGGAAGTAGATAGACAAGCAGAGTGAGTGGGGAGTTGAAAGGTGAGAGAGGGTATTGATATTCTGAGACACCAAACAGTGAATGAGAATGAGAAATTGGAAAAATGTGAGTGACACAAGAGAACTTATGTGGCCTAGTTTTCAGCGCGTGTATATATGCGCATATGTGTGTGCTTGTTTGAGATTTTCTGGTAACTGGAGGCCTCAGCAGCAGGATTAACCCTCCCCTGTTGTAGAAAGCATGCCCAGAGCCTCGGCAAATGAAGGCTAATTGATTTTGTGGTGGACCAGAGCAGCATGGAGGCCTGTCTCTGGTGTAAATAGTTAATGAGCTGAAGGACTGCTGTGGCCCCTTGGGGACTCATATCTCGTTCTAAGCTCTCTGTTTGTGCTCTCTGGGCCAAAGCTTGTATCTGCATCAGTGCCCATCTTTGTTCTCCTCTATCTCTGATTTTCTCCTTAAATGCCTTCGTTTAAATGGTACAGAAAAATGTGTTGGTCTAGTAAGTCACTGGTATGTTTTCCCTAAATGTTTTTACCCTTGTTGTCTGGGGGTGTTTTTTTTTGTTGTTGTTGTTTTTGTTCTAGTGTGTTTTTTTCTTGTAAGGACTGGGTGCTTCTGGTGCCGGGTGTGGTTATGTTTTGCTCTGTTGTGGCCTGGGGAATTGAATGGTCCATGTTGTGCACTGGAGGTTCTGGGATAGTTGACCCTCGCAGCGTGGAGGAAGCGCTGCAGAGACGAGGCCAAGTTCCACAGCACAGTGGCCAAAGCATTACATCACCACTCAGAGCCAGTTCTCCACAGGGCCTTGCGAAGAGTATCTCACACACACACACACACATACACCCTGCTCCAGCTCTGTGTCATCCTCCTTTAACGATGTCTCATATTTAGATAACCACAAACACATGCATTCATACTGTACTTAGAGACTGTCAGGTAATAAAAATCAAGTAACAAATGAGATCTGCAGACATGCACATGTATGCATACATACACATGGAGATGCACATACTGTAGACACACACATAGTGGTTGCATATGTGAATTCAATTCTCCTCTAAAAACCTTCCTCTCCTGCTCAGATTGTTTGATATGTTTGTTTGTATAAGGAGCAACATTCACTATCATTTCTCATCTGTAATAAGGGAAGCCCAAACAGACACTTATCAAGCTGGTTCTAAATAACATCTGCGAGTGCCAGCTATGGGACATGACTCAGCTCATGTCAGTGGGACCCTTTTCATAGCGGTATGCTCCGGCATTGTTTCAGTGTCCCTTTTAAATGAGCTCCATGCGTTCCACACATCCTGCTTGCCTGCTAATTTCAGACAGAGGGACCTCGAAACTATTTGGTACTGAAGAATGAAAATGTGTTATTTATTATCCTCCAATTATCTATTGTTTACATTGTTACTAAGGACAATAATTTTGTCACTAAGCATCAGGCTAGGTGCTGAGTTTTTTATGAGGTAAACAATACTATAAGTTTCTTCACTGCAGCTCTCTTGGCTGTGGAGCTGGCACTAGATGGGCAGATGACATAATTCCTGGCATGCTCTAAATGTACTCCTTTTTATTTGAGGAGGGAAAAAACTGCGTCTCTTAAAGAAACATTTCATAGGACACAGGAGGACCAAAAATCAAAGTGTATCTAGTACTGTAATGCAGATTTTTACATTTCTTTTACACTGTTCTAATGCTTCAGTACAGTTACAGCGGGCATATTGATAGACTTAAAGACTTTTGTCCCAAACAGCTAACAAGTGAAAAATGAAAAAGCTGTGTGCAGATTGTGTCCAAAAATCCCAAGAAAAGAAACACTGTGAAGCAGCCACAAATGTGTGAGTTTTCTACTCTTCAACACTGTGATTGATTGAGTGATTAGTTCAGTATGAAGTCATTTGTTAGCAGTTAAGCCATTAGCCTACATGGTAACCCTATTACGTGTTCCACTCATTTTCTCTTGCTGTAGTAGCATAGCATCTCTGACTAAATCTCTTGTTGTGAGGAGGAGCAGCATACACAATAGGAGTCCAGGTTGTGTAAGCAACATCTGTATGAATGGTGGCATTGTCATGGTATGATGTCATGGGTGAAGGATAGTGAGCTAAGGGCACGACTGAGTCTGCATGCTGCTTCACTGACCACTAGAATACGTGTACTGTATACATGCTGCTGGTTGTGCTTGTTGTATAGATGGCTCACTTTCTCTGCATTGTCCTTTTACACCTTTTAAGGTGTAAACACTGGCACCCTCTCTAGCGATCATTGTCCTTGGAGTCAAAACACATCTGCTGACTAAGTGGGCTAAACAAACCATGAAGTTAGAGTTTGCACATACTTTTTCATACAAATCTGTTATGTACATATGTGTGGAGTTACATAAACATGGATGTGGATGCATAACAAACAGCTGTCAAACAGAGACACAGGACAAAAGGCACATGGATCTCAGACATACTGAGATGCAGTGTTACATAAAGAAAAGGTGCCAGTGTATTGGATGCCAAGAAAGTTTTGTAGATGATAAACATATGATGTTTCTATTGCCATGGAAGTGAGTGTTCCCAGTACAATGCAGTGCAGGAGTGAGGATTTGCTGGATCAATGTGTGTCAGTTTATCAGTGTTGGAGACAGACCAGAGAGGGGCCTCTCTCTCCCAGCTTCCACTGTGTTGCCAATGCCAAAGTGTCTGGTTTGTCTGAACCAGAGAGGCATACTCTACACTCACCGGCCTCTTTATTAGGTACACCTGTACTTCTGCCTTAACATCTGTGTTTTATGAAGCTCAAAATCATTCAGTTTTTGGTGATATTGTCATAGATGTGTACATTCAGTTATATGTTTATTATTGAGGTCATAGTTTAAGGTGGTGTTGTACTGGACTACATTATATTCAGAGGTGTTCCTAATATTCTGACCATCCTATGTATAGCTAGGGAGGACAAAAATATAGATACACCTCTATAGAGGTGTACCTAATAAAGTGGCCAATGAGTGTATATAGAAATAGTGAATCAAAGGTAAATGCTTTGTAGTTTTCAAGATGTCCTGCCTCTCATTTGACAGGCTTCATTCACTCATGAAATTGTCCGTTGGAATAATTAACAATGTGTTGAACCACAGATGCCCCATTTATCACACAGCTTTCACTACTTAATTTATTCTGTTCACATAAAACTG
>NW_018128007.1:2749940-2762384 GCF_001952655.1 Monopterus albus | reverse complement strand
TGTCTCCAGTTTATTAGGACACCTACAGTAGCTAAGTCTAGTGCAGTCTAATGCAACAGTCCTAGAAATAAATCCTCTCTTCATGAGGGCGGTAATGTTCAGTTTCTCCTTTAGAGAGGTGTTTATTCATCTGTATGATCATTGTGGGTGACATAATTAGAACTCATTAAACAGAGTGGTGTTTATGTTATTTAACCTCTGCTCATTGATATAAATGAGGTGGACAAAATAGTACAAACAGATATCAGTACAACACAGTGCAGTTCTACTGCACCACAAATTGGTGAATTCAGAATGAGAATATAGCTGAATCAACACCTCTCAGTATCCACAAAAAGTGAACATTATAACCTTCACAAAGGGAGGATTTATTCCCAGACAGTTGTATTAGATTGCATTAGTTTTAGCTTGGTGTACCCAACTGATAACTGAATGAATTTACTAAGCCTAATCAAGATAAGTGATGCAATATAGTTTATGAGCTTTATTTGATTGTCTATGTTTTTTAGTAGCTACTTACTACATGTTGACCGAATTAAACATCTATAGACCATTTATCTTAAGTTACTACTTCAATCCGATGTGGGATTTAAGTGACAGACCTATGCATATGAAGTGTACATTTTCACACACATTTTCAAAATACAACCTCTCCCTTAATTTATGACCTTTTTGATTGAAATGAGGAGACTACAATCATGGACAAAAATATTGGCACCCCTTCATTTCTGTAATGCACCACTTCTCCCAGAAAATTTTGCAATCACAGATTCTTTGATATTCTCATCTGTGATGGACTGGCGACTGGTGTACCCTGCCTCTCGCCCACAGCTGGCTGGGATTGGCTCCAGCCCCTCGTGACCCCGTTTGGGACTAAGCGGTATAGAAAATGGATGGATGGTATTCTCATGTTTATTTCTTTTGTTTGCATTGGAACAACACAAAAAAAGAGAAAAAGCCAAATCTGATACATTTCACACAGAACTCCAAAAAATGGACTGGACAGAATTATTGACACCTTTTCTAAATCATCAAAAATAGTTGTTTTTCCAGCCTGTGATGCCCCTTTAATTCTCCAAGTCCATCTCCAGAGATCTGGCTGTTCCTGTGTCCACTGTGCACAACATTGTCAAGACGTTTACAGCCCATGGTGCTGTAGCTAGTCTCCCTGGACGTGGACAAAAAGAAAAATAGATTACAATGAAGGATTGTTTGAATAGTGGATAAGGAACCTTGATCACCTTCCAAACAGATTCAAGATGACCTGCAGCCACAGGGTGTAACAGTGTCAGCTCACACTATCCATCGCCATCTGAAAGATAAGGGACACTATGGTAGGAGACCCAGACGGCCCCACTGCTGACACAGAAACATAAAAAAGCCAGACTGGAGTTTGCCAAAACTTACCCAAGGAAGCCACAGTCCTTCTGGGAGAATGTCCTGTGGATAGATGAGACTAAAATAGAGCTTTTTGGTCGAGCACATCATTCTACTGTTGTTAGAAAATGAAATGAGGCCTTTAAAGAAAAGAACATGGTCCCTACAGTCAAACACGATGGAGGTTCACTGATGTTTTGGGGTTGGTTTGCTGCTTCAGGCTCTGGATGTCTTGACTATGTGCCTGGGATTATGAAATCTGAAGACTACCAATTAATTCTGGGGCCCAATGTAGGGCCCAGTGTCAGACAGGTGGGTCTCCATCAGAGGTCATGGGTCGTACAACAGGACAATGACCCAAAGTAAACTTCAAAACACACCAGAAATAGATTCAGACAATGAGTTAAGAGAGTTGTGAAGCGGCCAGCAATGAGTCCAGGTCTAAATCCCATAGACCACCTGTGGAGAGATCTCAGAACAGCAGCTGGGAGAAGGAACCCTTCAAATCTGAGAGACCTGGAGCAGTTGGTCCAAAACTCCAGTAGAGAGGAGTAAGAAACTCACTGATGGTTACAGGAAGCAAATGATTTCAGTTATTTTGACCAAAGGGTGTGCTACCAAATATTAAGTTGAGGGTGTCAATAATTCTGTCCAGTCCGTTTGTGGAGTTCTGTGTGGAATGGATCAGATTAGGCTTTTTTTTGTTCCAATGAAAACAAAAGCAATAGACATGAGAATACCAAAGAATTTGGGATTGCAACAGTTTTCTGGAAGAAGTGGTGTGTTATCTGACAGAAATGTAGAGGTGCCAATATTTTTGGCCGTGACTGTATAAAGCATACTTAAGATGCTGGAGTGTTAGAGGTAACCAGGTTTTCAGTTGTTGACAAAAAGCAAGCAGCTTTTACAGATAAGAGTTCAAAGCTGATATTGTAAAGCTCATATACAGTAAGGAGTTTTAAGGACTGTGTGTGCAGATGGAGTTATGGACAAGGGTGGCAGGTGTGGCGCAGAGTGACACATCTGTTTGCCTTTGGATGACTGCATGTTGTTTTAGCTGTGCTGATGGGGGGTGTACAGTATGTGAAAGCCATTTGGTCATGGTTCAGGGCCCACAAATGGAATGGGGCTCTGGCAGAGCCAAGCTTGGATAAACCAGCTGCCATCACTGCACGGGCCAGACTGGACTGGTCTAGCCACCATGAGCCTCCCTTGAGCCTGTGCCATGAATGGGATATTCGCTAGACTCCAAAATAACACCTCAAACATGTGGGGCGTGGTCGGATAAAGTCAGTGGGCTTAGAGTTGGGTCACTACTGATCAGTTAGGACACTGCCTCATGTCTCAAGCCAGTTCACGCCCACAGGTTGGATCCCTCTCTGCTTTCTCTTTGGAGGGAGAGTAAATTACCTCTGTCATTTTACATATTGCAACACAAGAGCAACTTTGTGCCTGTGCGAGTCTTAACAACACAAACTTTAATAGAAATAGCCTGAATATGTTGATGCAAGAAATGTGAATATTTACTATCATATCTGTAAAAATTCCTAACAAACAGGAACACTTGTTAGCCTACAATTTACATGTAACCAATAAATGGCAAGGAAGCTAGGAGTCCTGTTTCAGCCAAAATAAACAAGCATCTGAGGTCTTTTACTTTAAGCATCTTTGAAATTATGTTTGAATCCAGTTGTCACATTTACTATGATGATGCATAATTAACCTGTCATTTTTGATGCCTCAATTTAAGACATATGTTAGTGTGTATAATTGTTTTCATGCGCTGTCTATCTCTCTCACTCAGAGGAATTCTCTGTACTCAACATTGTGGCAGTGGGTGCAGTGATAACCATGCAGGCAGCACTAGAGCAGGGCTTTACAAGAGAGGGAACAGTGGGGATATACAGACTGGAGTCAGAGGCTCATCCATTAACTTGACAGGGTGGAGAAGCTGCCAAGAGTATGAGCGCATGCTTTGGAGCATTCTCTTCGGTGGGCGTGAGTCTCGCTGCACCCATACTGCCTCGGTTCCTCTGAGCACCACCGGAGTGTCTGGCTCTGGCAGAACAGCCACCTTATGTCCATTTCCCCCCATCAGTGTCTGGAACTACAGGGAGGCTCTGTTTGGTCCGGCTGTGATCAGCTTGGCCCAAAACCCGAGAGAGGACAGAGGGGGCGACATTACAACCCAGCGCTCCCATCAGACTGTCTGCCTCACTGTTCCCTGAGGAAATCAGTTTAACAGTCCCCAGCTCTTGGCAAGCAGAGGGGGGGTGGAGGAACAGGGAAGAGGTGTGTGTGTGTGTGTGTGCGAGAGAGAGAGAGAGAGAGGGAGAAGGGGGAGATGTTACTGCCTCTCTGGGCGACAGGGAAATCTAATAAAATTGAACTAATGGGGGTGTGGAGTTTTAGGGGACAGAGTGGGTTTTGCAGGGAGGCAGGCACTGGTGGGTAGTGGTGGTGGTGATGGAGACGAGGAGGAGGGAATTAGATCCTCTGAGTGCTTGGCAAAGCAACAGAGCCAAACTGCTGGCTTCAGCTGCAGCTGGTGAACCCATGTCAGGTTCAGAGCTTGAGTTAGGGGCCCTAGGCCTACAAAATATGCTGTCAGGAAAGTTACAGCTATGATATATTATGCAATTAGAAATACTGTGCACATACATCACATCGGTGAACATGCTGCTATGTTAAAATAGGGACAAACAAAAGGCTGACAGAGAGAAACAGATTCTTTATATTTCTCTTAAGACTCTTTAATGTAAAGCGGGAGAGCTCCATTTCACACTGTGATCTTTTTGCACTTAAACTATGACTCCATAGACTGGTTAAATCTTTTGAAGCTACTGTAAGGCGCCAGAGGGTCACAGGTCCCCTGATAGTCCACTGTTCTACTTTTAAGGAGAATAAAAGTGCTCACCCTGACCTCACTGAGTTTGATTTACCCATTCTGAGGCAGGCATGGTCTCTTCTCCTTGTACCTGCTTCATGCTCTTGCTTTCTCCTCCCAGAGTTAATAGATATGAAGTCATCTGGTGAGGAGAAACTCGAGTGTGTTCTTAGGATGTGCCCAGAGCACTCACAGGGACATCACTCAGAGCACCCTGTGTCAGAGAGGAGGCAGCCATTAATAAATATCATTAATGGGTGATCACCTGGTATCCCTGAAACCACATAAATGAGAAAGGCCTAAAAAAAGGAGTGGGAGAAGAGAGGTCAGGGGGCAAAGGTCTGAGAGGAAATAGCTTCAGGGCAAACGATAGCTGAATCATGGCTGGTGTTTTAACAATGGAAAAATCAATATGCTTACTACTTTCAGTACACTGTCAGAATGCATGAAATGTGGTGTCAAATGCATGTGATTGCAGATATATAGGCTGCTAATTTATTACATTTATCCTGGATGAAGCTGACCATGTCTTTATGGTGTCACAGACTTCTCACCTCTTTGTTGTGACACTGCTGTGTTTTTCCAGTTTTCAACAGCACGGCCAGCAGTGGTAGGACGGAGTTTGTGCCACCACAGGCTGATACTTGCACTGATTTAATTACTGTTTTCCGCAGCATCTATGTTGCTGCAGGAGAAATGTATATGTATGCGTGTGTTATTAGAGTAAAATGCACGTGGTGGTTAAGTGCTTGTGCTTATCACAGTCTGGGGGAAATACAACCATGTATTAAAGAGTCATTAGGGAGCTGATGAAGGTGTTTGAGAATCACAGCCTGTTCATCATCACTCTGCTAACGTCCCTTAGTTGCATCATTGTGGTTCTGGATACAAAACTTAAGTTTTGGCCGAGCACAGTTTAATGGAGCTGTGTGTCAATTCCAGATGGAGCAGTAGCACTTGCGCACATAGCTTTAGGAATAAGCTTGTATCCTGGTAAGGGTTTTCTCTTTTGGCACAATATGGCTTTTCTTCTTTCTTAAAACTTCCATTTGTATGTGTTACTATAGTACCTGCCTCTTATTTAAGTAGTCTATTAGAAGTTTCTTTATCTCTAGGATCTGCTTGTTAAGGTTTTGCTGTCTTGGTTCCACAATGTAAATATCTACCGTACATGTGCTGCATCGGATTTTGTTAACTGTGTTGGTTATGTCAGTCCTCTAATATGCATGGTCCTTTTCTTTTGTGTTTTTTTTTCTGTCCTGTTTATCGCCACTAAGGTTTGTGCAGTGGCCCCTTAGCTCTTTGACCTGCCTCTGTACTTTGACACTCTCGGGTCTCTTCGGATGCAGGCTAATTCAATTAATAAACCGATAGTACTGCTCTGCCAGCTGGACAGCTCTCAGAGACACTGATAAATGAGCACTTGCTGTCTTGGGCTGTGGGGAGGAGACACTAGAAGCCATCTAATCTCCCCTCACCCCTGCTTTCTCTCTCTTTCACTGCCTCCCTTCTCCTCCCTCTCTGTCCTTCTCCCTTGGCGCCTGGCTGGCAGAAATTCAGGCAGCTCTAGTGGCCCCAGATGAGCCTCTTACCCCCAGACAGACAACTGAACTAAGTCCACAAAAACTGTTCATTCAGGTGATTGCCTTCTCTGTGAATGAGTGGCTGGAGCTTGCCAATCCCTAATTGGCTTTCTCTTTCATGAGAAGGCAGGGCCTCACCTCTCTGGTGCTGACTGACAAGCTGAAGGCAAAGTGTCAGACTCAGAATTCATCCTGTGGTATATAGAAGATGTCCTTGTCAACACTGGTGATGGTGATTGGTATCTGTAAGCTCATTTAAATCGATACTCTGTTTTAGTTGCATGTCAGCTAGATATTTGTTTCAGAATTTTTATACCATGTCCAGGTAGATATCCAGCACAGAGATTTATAGCATAACATAGCATAGCATATTCTGAGACCTCTCTCTGCTGCTTGTTACCCTTAGTAAGTCTCAGTCTGACTGTGATTTTGTGGACAGCTGCAGGCCTGAGGCCACCCGCTGTCTGTTAGTGTGGTATTTTGTGGTATTTTAACTGTGGTATTTTAACCCCTGTCTTACTGGTCACAAAGGGGAAAGGCTGTTGCTCTTGAGAGTTGTGCTGTTGAGGCTGTATTGAATGAGTTTGAGCAGATGGTGATAATCATTAGGAGAGCAAATTTAAAATAATATTCATCATGGGCGACAACAGAAAAAATATGTAGCTGCAGAAATGTAGCGCTGTTTCACTATGTCAAGCATCCCTTGGTATGACAAGCAGAAACTATGCTCAGCCAAAACAGGCTTGGCAGGGTCATAATTTCACTGTACTGGTGATGGGCCATTGTTAAGTCAAGACAGCTAGACTTCTAGTAAATCTTTATCCAAATACATATGCTCTTTTTTTAATGGTCACACTTCTAAAATTATTATTTGACTGTGTCTCCTCCATCCTGGTAAAAAGCTTTCCACTCAAGGACAGTGTGAGAGAGGAGTGGAGAGCTGATGTTGTGTTCTGGTCCTGTCGTACCATTGTGATCCAGACCAGCTGGACGCCATTCCCTATGGGAATCATGAATGTGAATGTTGTTAAAAGATATGGAGCCCTGGACACAGAATGGACTTACTGAGAGCAGCTGGGAGAAGGGGGAAGGGAACTCAGCGAGGAAAGAGAGCACTGGGAAAGAGAATAGAAAACTTTGTGGAATTCATAACACTGACCTTGAAATGAATGCCTTTGTTTTCAGTTTTGCTTTTTGTTGAAAGTGACTAGAATTATAAACAGGATCTAAGGTTATATTTTAGTATTTTCTTTCTTAAGCATGTATTCACATCAGCAATGCACTTTTGGTAAAAAAAAACAAACAAACTATGTTGATCAAAGTTTAACAGTTTCAACACTCTCTTATTCTGTTATTTTAAAAGTGGTCAAAATGTAAATAAGTCATAAAACTGCAGACTTTTATTTAGTCTAAGTTTGTGTACAGCAGATGAAGCCTGAAGACATACTTTGGCACTTGTATGTTTGGGTTATGATTTTTTTTTCTGGTTTTGCTGTTGTCTTTATGTGATGCCCAGAAAAACAGACTCTTGAGGAGAGGTGCATTCAGTAAACACAAGGAACACAAGCGCACCTTCAGCGAGCCGCTGTCTGGTCTCGCTCCCAGACTACATGTGCTCAGTCTGGACAAAGTAGACCACACAGTTAAAGCAAAAAAAAAAAAAATCCTCCTGCTGGGTCAACAGTGAGAGAGCAGTCTGAGGCTCACACCTTACCATCGAGCAGACATAAACACACACACACACATATATGCATACTCAACAGAGGGAGAAGCTATTAGGAATATGAAGAGGAGGGACTGGTGGGATGGCAATTATGGAAGGTAAAGAGGGACAATGACAGGACTGAAGGAGAGGCAGAGGACAGTGTAAGTGGCTTTGATTTGCTCTCCAGACGTATGGATTTATGGAGCCATTCATCATCTCATAGTCGGCTCATAAACCTGCTCTATAACTGTTGATAATCGGCACTGACAGACGAGAACATGCACAAACTTGAAATTTCTCTGAGAATATTATATTAAACATCATATTTGGTGTCTGTTTTGTCTCCTCAGAGACTGAAGGCCGCACTTTCACACCACCCGGGTGCCATTGCCAATGGGAACATGAACTCCATGGGTCACATGATGGAGATGATGTCATCTCGGCAGGAGCAAACCGCCCACCATCACATGCACTCCCACCCGCACCAGCACCTGCAAGCCCCTCCTCACGCGTACCAGCACCATGGCCATCACCATCACAGCCAGGGTGGGCACCACCACCCGCAGGGACACAACCCCCATCACAACTCCCACAATCCCCACCTCCATCCCGGGCATCCACACCAGACCTCGCCTCACCCTCCAATGCACTCTGCTTCACAGGTAAGCAAAGCACATTCCTGGGGGAGCAGAGGCTTTTAGGGAGCCCAAAGGCCACAAGTTCAATAACGCATTAACTACACTGCACATTAAAACCTCTAATATAGCTAGAAGACATTGCGTATGTACCATGGCTAAAGTAAGGTTGTGCTTTAGTAGCCCTTTGAGCATTTTAAAAGTCAGCTATTAGTATAGAAGTATAGCTGTAATGATGTTTCAAATTCACAGTAAGTCAGTGGACAAACAGTTTTTCCCCTGGTGCAGCCATAATGTCAAGTAGTTTCCTGGCAACCATCTCAAAGGTAATTTTTTTCTATGAGGTTGGTCAGCTACAGGTCAGTGTCGGATGCCTGCTATGAAGGAAAAGGGTCATGATGAGGTTATAAAGTGGCTATTATAAAAGATGCTCAGGACTGTCTTTGGGAAACTATGCTCCACACCCTCCTGTGCTGCTGAGCTGCCATTATGTAACCACAACATGCTCCTTGTGCAAAAGATGTTTTATAAATGCTGGTCCTCTTGGTGAACAAATAGCCTTGGCTAATTGTCTTAGAGAATCTTAGTTGTAAATATATGTGGTTGAATTTCAATTGAAAGTTTGAAGGTAGTGCTCACAGCATTAAAAACGAGATGATGTGAGACACTTTGCCCTTGCATTGTCTAATGCTCTCTGCAATGCCAAGCATTTTGGATGAAGGACAGTTCGGCATCAAGAAATGCAATTCACTGTATGTTCCAAATGCACCATTAAAGCATTAAAACAACACTCTCTGTATGCACAACGGTCGTTAAAGCGACTTGTATTTTCCATGGTTCTCATAAAAATGGTAATGAACTGAAGACTGAAAACGATTGACCTTGCCAAGAATATGTCAAGATTTGTCAGCGCATGTACGGCTTTAGAGACAGGCCTTTTGACTGTGTCTGGCAGGGTTAGTCTCAGTGGAAGTGGGCGTTGGAAAACTGCCTCCTCACACCTCTTTAACAGGGTGGGCAGGCTGGTGAATCAGCCCAGTCATTCACTCAGTCACTCCCGACACCCACGGCCCGGCTCACAAGGCGCGTGGCACAACCAGATGTTGTTTTTGGGGAATTTAGAGGTAAGGTATAGGTTGATTGTTTAGAAGCAAGAGGCTCTGAGAACAGCAGAGCGGCGACAGCACACAGGTGACTGGCTGTCTTTCAGGTGTGTCAGAATTGTTATGTCTGATTGAATGATAGCAGATAGACTCATCAAGGAACTCAGTGATGCTGATACTTTTTCCCCCATGTTTCAGATGTCACCCGCAACTCAGCAGATGCAGCCCACGCAGACGCTGCAGTCCCCGCCCCCAAACGGCGGTCGGCGCAGGCGAGTAGTAGACGAGGATCCGGATGAACGCCGGCGGAAGTTTCTGGAGCGGAACAGAGCAGCAGCAACAAGATGCAGACAGAAGAGAAAAGTGTGGGTGATGTCGTTAGAGAAGAAAGCTGAAGAGCTCACTCAGACCAACATGCAGCTTCAGGTACACACTAATAACGCTCTGAGTCTGTGAATCAGTGCACAGTACCCAGTGCCACTCCAAACAGTCAGCATGTATTTGTGTCTCTGTTCCTCATTAAGATCTTCAAGATATTTTGCACCAGAGAAAATGGCAATAAGTTTGAGTATGAATACGATTTCATTACTGGCAAGACCAGTTGGATGTTGTCAGTGTTACATTTCCATTAAACTGGAGGACTCACAAGAAACAGCTTTAAAACAAATGGTAAAAATAAAAGCAGAAGAGTTTGAGATATATCTGTCAATAAAGCTCCAAAACCACAATCCTATAATTCCCATAATGCAACTGAATGTTCCTAATTTGTAACTTTGTAATAACCCTGATGAACATATAAATATAAGGCAGCTATAAAGGGACAGTCATCAAGTTTTCAGCGATAATAGTAATCAGAGATAATAGCTTGTTTTAATAGTGGGCTCCACGATTATAGTTTTGTATTTTTCCTGCATTTCAGAATGAAGTGACCATGCTAAAGAATGAGGTGACCCAACTCAAGCAGCTTCTCCTCACACACAAGGACTGTCCCATCACCACTATGCAGAAAGAGTCCCAAGGTTACCTCAGTGAGTAGCTCCGACCATAAACACAGACATACACACACTTGGGAATTTGACCACAAACACATCTTCATCTGTGATGAAGCACCTCTGTGGAAATTCTCTATAACCGTCTTGCCAGAGGAACGGTATAAATTCTACACAGCGAACTGTGACGGACACACAGTGACTGCCAAGTTGGTATCCAGCTCCCATGCTCGCTACGAGACTCTTCCTTTGACATATGGGTGTCGTACACTCTGGTAGCTGGCTGGGGCTGGGAGTTGGTAGTCTGCATCCCATATAAGACCTATTTTTCCATCTGACAGCACCTCAGCACATAGATGTTGGAAAGACTTTCCAGGCTGCTCACTGGCAGTAAGACTCTCACTGATGCCTCAGGATGTCACCGATTGTTGGACTGTGCCCAGGCTCAGCATGACGTCAGAGCCCCACCCTTTGATACAGATACGAGTGACATTTTCATGTAATTAGGACTAGTCACCTTCCTGTGTGGTTTTAGCACAGGAAAATAAGGCTCACGTCCCCCTTGGCTGAATGGTTCTTTTATGCAGGAGAGAGCCAACTCCCAGACTGAGCTGGGAGAGACTTTCATCGATGAGTCTAACTTTTGTACATATGTCACATTCACTGTGTCCAGAATTCATCAGGCATGTTTATGGAGTTTAGTGATTCACTTTTCCATTTTTGTGTTATCCATTCATGACCTAACTTGGGATGACAAATGAGAAGCTAGATGTGAATTTATAATGTAATTTGTTTGAAATTCATCTCTTTCTGTGAATAAAACCTTCTGTGTACAATTACAAGATTTGGTCTGTGTTTATTTTGTTATTTTTACTATCATGTTATATTTTGGAGTCCTGTGAACAGTTTGAAGGCATTTGCACTTGTGCAAACACATATGTTGTCCAACCTCAGTGATGTTTCTTGTGTGTCTTCAGGTCCAGAGAGCAGTCCTGCGGGCAGTCCAGCGCCAGCGTGCTCCCAGCAGCAGGTCATTCAGCACAACACCATCACCACCTCCACCACGACTGTAGGGGGTAACAGTGTGCACGGGCAAGCCAACCACCACACAGACATTAACTCCATTCACTAGGAACAAGAGAGACTATAACACCTGGCTGTAACCCTGAACACCCTGCCTTCACCCATGCTTTCTGAGGGTCGCCAGCTGCACATGCTGCCCCCCCCCTCTCCTACCATCAAGAAAAACCTCAAAGGCCTGTGAGGCTGTTCTTTATACAGTAGCTACAGTATGTATTTTTATAGACCAATCCTATTAATGCATAAATGTTATATGGTTTGTTGCCTCTTCTTTAATCTGCTTTTTGTGCTTTTAGCAGAAAGGGAGTTTTGCTAACTACATGCAGCATTCAAGTGATTTTTCTTTCTGTGGTGTGATGGTACAAAATGGACCACGGTGGTCATGGAACCAGAGAAAGGAGACATAACCCTCAGACTGTCATCACTATAAGCAGACCTTACATCTCTGTATGCCTAATGGACTGATGATCAATCATATTGTTGTCTACATGTCACATGTGGACAGTATGTTGAGTGTATGGGCATCATACAGAGTCTTCTGAATAAGTGAGTGTGACATTGCTGCCTTTAAGGTGTTTTCTGAAACCAAGTCAAAATGTCGCCATGATGTCTCGAAGACAGGGATATGCAAGACGATGTCATGAATTTTTTTTTTTTTTTTTATCCTTTCCTAGAAATGTCTATGACTGTTAACAAATTTCCCTGTCAGTGGTGTTCTCAAAGAGTGTTATAAAACACGGCACGACAGTGAAAGTACTGTCTGATCAAATGGAAGCAATACATCTCAGTATTGATCATCTTCTCTACTGGATGTCCACATTTATGATCAGCATGGCCAAGCCACTCTGGTCCCAAGGATGTGCGATGCTGTTACAGCTACATAAGTGTACACTGTGATACCAGTGAGGCAGCTCAGGAGTTGAAACAAATTTCTCCGTTCTCCTGGACCAACTGAAGCTTTAATTATTGAGGCCTCTCTTTGTGTGTGTTTGTGCTTCTGGATCCACATTTTGGATTCCAGTTCCAAATGACTCTAACATTTGATTACATGCATATGTCTGCAGAATGTTGAGTGTGCATGTGAA
>NW_018128007.1:2743648-2749915 GCF_001952655.1 Monopterus albus | reverse complement strand
TGTTAAATGAAAGAAAAACTAAAAAAAAGTGTGTGAGACTGAGCAGGATTTTTTTTAAGACTGACATCCCACAACTGGCAAAGAATTTTAAGGTTTCTAAAGAGGAGTTGTTTATGCCTGTGCTTTCCCAAATATCACAATGTGCCTGAAGTTTTCTTAAAATCTTTTGTTGGCTTACAACAGAACTTCCATCATTATTGTGTTTTTCATTAACAGTCACTGTATTAATTAGCATTTTCTCCATTACTTTGTTATAGATGTCTGCTGCATGTTAGGGCAAAACCAGCTGACCATGGAGAAAAGTAACCGATTTTCCATGTGACCTCTGACCTTTTCATCAATTTCTCTTCCTCTCTTTCTCAGGCCTCCTCAGCATTTCAGACTGGTGATGGATGTACTGATAATGATAAAGACTTGACCTTATCAATCTCCCTTCCAGCCTGGAAACTTAACGCCTTCTCACGTTGACCACAACTCCTCTTTCTCTCTTTTCTATGACCAGGAATGTCGATTCATTCGCATGATGACCATAATGCACTGTATTTTACAGTAGGATGGATGGAAATACATTCCACTGACAGGTGGAGTGATCGCAGAGCTGTCTATGCACTTTGTCCTCTGTCGTACCAGAGGGTAGAATAGCCATAATAAAGTCCGAGTAATTCTCAGTGATTCCCCCTTTTTTCATACACCAGCGAGAAACTTAACTGTGTTTGTCTTTGTGTAGCGACTGTGCCTGGCATGCTTCACATCTATAGATTGAAAAAAGAAACCTTATTCTAGGATAGGACTCAGTCAAGGATGTGCATTGTTTATCTTAAGCCATTTTAATTCTGACAAACAAACAAAAACAACTCCAAATACAGTTTTGTCAAGGATGAAGTTCGTGACTTGAATATGCCCTTTATTCTCTTAATGGGTTCCATTCAAGTTTATGTCACATCTTCACCTTTGAATCTCGTGTGTAGTTCAGTATGTGTGCTGATGAGACACAGATGTATTCTCTTGAAAAGGGCTTTGTTGTACCAACCCTGTGAACTGAAGCTTGCCTTATTTTTGATTGTTTTGTAAACCATATATAGATTGTTAAACCATTCCAAATTAACCTTCTGCATGTGAAAATATAATGACCTCAAAACATGTTCAACTGGAATCAACATTTAGAGCTAGATAGGAGTCTCAAGTTTCATTTTTGATAGGGGACCTGGGTTCAGAAAAAGGCATTTGTTACTGTATGGGCAGACAAAAAGGACAGATGGAAATGCAGTGTGAGTGTGTTGGTGTGGAGTTGTGTGAGAGCTGGAAAGCAATTCCTACACATTAATGATGTTATAAATGTATGATTTTAAATCTCAAATTCTAAATATTGTACATGTCATTCATTCCTGCAATTCTGTACATGTAATGCAACCACCTTTCTTTTTGAAGGGAGTAAATGTGTGGTACACATTGTAAATAATGTTTGCATAACACGTCATTGTTTGTCGAGGCTCATTTCAGTGATTAAATACGTTGTTTATATGTAATGAACTGGTGAACCCATTGTTGCCTGCATAAGTGTGCATTTGTGTCTGTAATGACATTGTCTTCCTTTTGTTTTGCATTTGTACAGATGTTAAAGGTATCACTGCAGTTACATTATGGTATGGAAATAAAGCACTTGTTCTGTAACATAGTAACACACTGTGATTTGATGCCGCATCTTGAATTCTATGAAAGAAAACTAGCGTTCAAATCAAATGATCAGCAACATTTCCCTATGCTTTCCCTGACATAACTGCTCATGAAATACTTAGATGCTTTAAAGGTTTAGAATGCTCATTAATTATTGAACTGTCTAGACAGTTTGATAGTTGCTTGAAGAAATAACATGTCAGTTAAGTTCAGTACACAAACATCTTTGTGGCATTCTGTCAAAATGCCAAATCCCTACAGAAACACTGCCACACATAAATCAAATTTTAGCCATATCAATGAAATTAACAAGCATTGTGTATTGCTGCAACATGCAGCATTTTGGGAGATATTTAATCATTTTATAATTTTCAAGACTTAAGTTCAGATGAGCAGACATCCAGGAGTATCACCTTTTTTTTTTTATTACACTCAAAGACCACAACAATTTGGCACAGTACGTTTGGGTTCCTAGATCTTTAATGTAATTTTGCTGTAGCGCAGTGACCCCTGGTGTACAATTTGTCAAGTAATCAAACAAGTACTGATGTGTGTGTAAAACTTGCTACAGAAACAAACATTTGAGCCACTGCACAATTAAAGCTACAGTATGTGACTTTGTTCAAATGTTTTTGTAGAAATATGGTCCAAAAACGTGTCTTAACGGGGAGCGGTGCTGCCAAAGCCTCCTGTGACCCAGACTCATTAGCTTCTAAAAGGTTTTAGTGGGAATGACCTCTTTAACCAGTCACATTTTCA
Source organism: Monopterus albus (assembly GCF_001952655.1). Taxonomy (NCBI): domain Eukaryota; kingdom Metazoa; phylum Chordata; class Actinopteri; order Synbranchiformes; family Synbranchidae; genus Monopterus; species Monopterus albus. Next base: position 2,747,482 of record NW_018128007.1, on the reverse strand, counting down.
TTTATTTCTGTTTGATCAGAACATTTTCTTGCATTCTCACTTACTGTAATTTCACAATGACAACTATCTGAAGAACTGGGCAGAGTGTGGCAGAGCGCAGCACATTGCAATAGAACATAGTGGAGCAGAGAGAGGGAGCACTGGGTGGAGCAGAGTGGATTGATTTGGAGTTTCATGCTACCTTAAGTTACATACTGTACATTTAACTGCAATCTTCTCAGGACATTATACCATTATACTCAGATTTTAAAAAATAAAATAAAAAAAACTGATATTTCAAGTTAATTTTCCTTTCTGAAAAAAATCTGCTCACAACTAAATGTCAAAGTACAAAAACATGATAATAAATCAGCTGCAAAGACAATGATTGACAATCTTTCAAATCAATCTATAACTGGCAATATGTTCTTTAAGGTGCATTACAAAACATTTTACATCCAGCCCCTCGTTGAAAGAAATCTGTCAATCATATCAAAGGATCTTGCTGGTTGGTCGTAAGGCAGAATGTGCCCACCTCCTCGGATGATGACCTGAGTGACACGTGGACAGATAACAGATTTTTAAAAAGTGCTTTTGGAAGACTTTTCACATTGTGTCAAGGCAGTTGTGAATAATGCTTCACCTGGTAAAACCTTTTCACTTGTCTTACATAACCTGCCACCTCTGTGTCCCTGGGTTGAACCTTCCAGTGGTAGCGAGGGGCTGTTCTGTACTCAGCGGCCCCAGTCCAGTTAACAGTCGGCAGGAACCGCTCGGTCAGAGAAGCAGCTACAATTACATCCAGCTGTCCACTGTAGATTAAAACCTAGACAAGGAAAAGGGTGAAAGAGGGGCAGTGCATGACTCACTTCAGGGTATGAAAGAGAAAGCTGTCATTCCTCTACCATAGGGCTGGATGATGGTGACAAAAATAAAATACGGCAATAAACCATGTTGCCATGGTGCACTGCAGACCAACTACAGTAGCCAATTCCCCATCCCTCACCCTGTAGTTGTCCATCAGCACCCCCAGCCAAGGTTTGATGCTCTTCATGACATCCTGCAGGAGGTGTTTCTCCACTTCAGAGCCGCTGTGGAACGTCAGGTTCCCCACATGGATGGCACGTCGCACCCCAGGCAGAGTTACAAATTGGGAGAAGTACCCCTGTTCTTCAGGCTCCTGTGGCATATAAAAAAAAAGAGTTTATGCGTAAAAGGTCACAAATATACCGCTATAAAAGTCAAAGATGCTACACAGTGTTTCCCAGTACCTGACATGTCAGGTAGTTGTAGTAGTTGGTGCAGCCTGTAGCATTTTGGAAGAAGGAGGGATATGGTCCCATGTCACCATTCAACAAGCGATCAAAAACCTGTAGGCAAAGATGTCAGCTACGTTTCAATCCCAGTAATTTTCTTTGGTTTTATTCACAATTTTAAAACTTGTTTCATGAAGATATGATAATGAAAATGATTTGAAACTAGTGTAATTCTAGCTAAAAGCTTATATCAACTTGTATTTTCAGACATGTAAGAGGCACGCAGCATCTCAAACCTGAAAAGCCTCCACCCACTTCTGCTCCTGGATGAGCTTAACCCCATAGTCAGTCTGTTTGACAACATACATTTTTTGCTGTTCATCTATCATGCCTGTTTGGTACAGGAACTCGCCATAACCCCCAAGCATCTGAAATAGAGAAACAGTCATATATTTTAGGTGAAAGATGAGAAGAGGCAAGTCCCACACAGCAACAAGTACAGTCTGGAGCAATTAATGAGTGAAGATGATGCAGTTTAAAGAAAATGACACAATGTCAGATACACACCATTTCTGGATCACACAGTCCATCACCAATAGCCATCCCAGAAAAGTTGATTTTCACCTTAGCAGTGGGGTTGTTTTTATGGATATAGTAAGAAATGGCTGGAACATACTTGCCTGCATAGGACTGCATGGGAACAGAGGAAAGTGTACACAGTGAGGACAATTTCATAACGAGGCAAGTTGTTTTTAATTGTTGTCAGAAGAGATTACAGCCTTGTTACTCCCTATTAAGGTAAAAAAAAAGTGTTACATTTCATTTTTGGTCTATAAAAAAAAGTCATCGTGTACTCGATAAAAATCCTCTTGTGTGATGCTACTATTTAAAATATTCAGGCAGTACTAGGTTGCAAATCGAAACCTCTTACCTCTCCAGTTGCATAGAACGCGTTGGACTGATACTCAGGAAACAGCTGGAAGAACTGTGTTAAAGCACTGTTAAGAAAAATATGGAAACAATAAAAGAGTTGGTAACCAATGCCACACCAGACCTAAAGACCCAGGTGACATAATTACCATGTCTGATTTAGATGGCAGTGTTTTACCTGTACAAATCTCTGCCAACGTCATCCTGATTCTGAGCGAAACCTCTGTCATCATCAGTGAAGCTGAAACCTGTTCCAACCTAGGAAAAAAAAACTGGTTTGAGTCAATTTTCTTGCAGATAAACATGCCTGATGATCTGAGAAACCTTGGATGAAAGATGGATTTCAAGAAATGAGTTTGTGGCTTTCTTGTTTGAGGGTATACAAGAAATACCTACTGGATTGTCAATGTACAAAACTGAATATCTAGTTGTCCAGGCATAATCCCTCAAACCCACTGCAAAGGCAGAAAAGACAAGATAAAAAGGCTAAACAGTGTGCTAGCACAAACTATACAGGTCTCAAGATTATTTGGTAAAATCTAAATTATGATTATAATGATAACATATGCTGGTCTAGGACCAGACTAAGTTCTTACCTGTCAGGTTCTTATAAACTACATATGGTCCATGCTCCACAAACAGACCAAACATAGAGGATCCACCAGGCCCACCTTGCAGCCAGAGCAGTACTGGAGCCTCCTTACAGATTGGCTGTCAGTTGTGTCAAGGAGGAGAGAAAAGTAAGATCTCAGCACCACCTTGTGGTGCCTACAGCTCTGTACTGACTAAACTACCTTACCTCTGGTTGTACTAAGTTTTAAAATGGACCTGAAGATTATCAGATTGTGCAGACAAATGGTAAATATCTGTCATATAGGTGACTATTAACATTGGACATTTAAACTTCATGAATTCCAGGCTGAAGTAAAGAGTTCTTTTATTTTTGGAACATTGTAAAAACAAAGTAGAGACACTAGTCACTGCTGTCGTCTGTATACTGGCTGCTATAACACAGTACTTTATCTGGCCAAACATACGAGTTAAAATAGCTTGAAAAGGAACAATCATTTGCTGTTGACTTTGCATTTCACAAAAAAGGTAAAACAAGTCGTTTCTACAAACCCGATTCCAAAAAAGTTGGGACACTGTACAAGATGTGAATAAAAACAGAATGCAATGATGTGGAAGTTTCAAATTTCAATATTTTATTCAGAATACAACATAGATGACACATCAAATGTTCAAACTGAGAAAATGCATCATTTTAAGGGAAAAATAAGGTGATTTTAAGTTTCATGGCATCAACACATCTCAAAAAAGTTGGGACAAGGCCATGTTCACTACTGTGTGGAATCCCCTCTTCTTTTTATCACAGTCTGCAAACGTCTGGGGACTGAGGAGACAAGTTGCTCAAGTTTAGGAATAGGAATGTTGTCCCATTCTTGTCTAATACAGGCTTCCAGTTGCTCAACTGTCTTAGGTCTTCTTTGTCGCATCTTCCTCTTTATAATGCGCCAAATGTTTTCTATGGGTGACAGATCTGGACTGCAGGCTGGCCATTTCAGTACCCGGATCCTTCTTCTACGCAGCCATGATGTTGTAATTGATGCAGTATGTGGTCTGGCATTGTCCTGTTGGAAGATGCAAGGTCTTCCCTGAAGGAGACGAC
>NW_018128007.1:2710373-2743075 GCF_001952655.1 Monopterus albus | reverse complement strand
ACCTGATAAGATGCAAATTGGTCCTCCAGCTGTTCCTTATATGTACATTTAACTTTTCCAGCCTCTTATTGCTACCTGTCCCAACGTTTTTGGAATGTGTAGCTCCCATGAAATCCAAGATGAGCCAATATTTGGCATGACATTTCAAAATGTCTCATTTTCAACATTTGATGTGTCATCTATGTTGTATTCTGAATAAAATATTGAAATTTGAAACTTCCACATCATTGCATTCTGTTTTTATTCACATTTTGTACAGTGTCCCAACTTTTTTGGAATCGGGTTTGTATTTAGTTTACAGCAGTTGCATACCATGCTCACACTCATACTGACTAGGGGAGTTGAGGTCCAAGCACAAGATCTTATCTCAGAGTTTGTCACCCATCTCCTCTCCCAGACTGCACCACAGTGCCAGAAATGTGACTCTGTAAATATGTAAAGAAGAAGTCGGAGCCTACCATGAGTGCAGGGAAAAACCAAAAGAAGAGGTTGCTGTTGTAGGTTTTGTTGACAGTGAGGTACCCGGCATAGCTCTTGACACTGGCACCAGGCAGATCTCCTACCAGACTCAGTTTCCTGGCTGGAAGAACACGATGTCATTATATTCATTCCCATCCATCCATTATCTACACCGCTTATCCTGAAGAGGGTCGAACATTCATTCCCGTGTAATACTAAAAAACATGTAAGGTTAACTGATTGGTGGCTCAGACACTGTAGCCCCTGAAATGTGATCACTGCAAAAGTGAGAAGGTTAATGCTAACTGCAGTATTATTGTGGTTTTGTGTAGTGTGAAAGTTATTTTACCTTCATCTATGTCACCCTTCTCCAGGTAAGGAGTAAGAAAGAGAGGAGGCCCAGGGTCGACTCCATTCAGGCCGCTGACACGGTAAGATTGTCCGCAGAAAAACGAGGAGCAGCTCCTTGAGTGTGTAAAGTCCAAACAGGCCCACAGTAACAGGACACCCAGAGTTTCCTTCAACAGCCTGCCAATGTTTACAAAATGCATATCAGACTACACAGGCCTGGTCAATGATATGTGGATCCATCCATCCATTATTCTTGTTACCATTGCTAACTCTGAGAGACGAGACAGTCCAAGTAACTTCAAAACAGTGCTGATTTATTCAAAGGATCACAGGTAAAATTAACATTACACGCTCAGGTATCTTGCACCTCCAAACTGCTCGCAGGCAGATGTAAGATGAAAGACCCTGAACCCACCAGGCCTATACATTATATCCCCTCAGTTGGGCTAGCCCCATACTACACAGAAACATCAACCGAGACGTCTCTGTTACCAGCTTTGCAGCTGGTCATAGCAGTAGTCAAAACATGAAGCAAATCAATGTGTGTGTGTCTGTTGGTTAAGTGGTGTGTAGCTAAAAACATTCTCACGACCTCTAGTAACATGTCGTGACTTAAACATAAGAACATATTATGGCTAAAGCTACAGTTATACACGTCATAATAATAATATTAAACACCCTGTCTGCTGACAGTCATCAACTCTTCTCTCTAGTTATCCTTGACCAGATGTACCCTGTAGAAACTCATAAGCATGACTAAGCATTTAACAGTCTAACTAGACATCCTGTCTCCACTAAACATTTCTAATACATAAAGTATCTATCCCATATCTATCTGACTAAAAATACCTAACAATCTCAAACAGCAAGTCACTCAAATTTCAAATGCGGCCACAGTGACACCGTGCATGTGAAGAAATGGGGGGAAACAAATTTGTATTTGCTTAAACTCACCTCATGGTCAGTGTCGTTTCTGTGGCATCAACTAAAAAAATAAAAATCTGCCCTCAAAAAACAAGGTTTCATAAGAAACTGGTCAGCGCTGCACAGGAATAATGAAACAGTAAAGCAGAGTCACATGACCAAGGCTGATTAGAGAAGTGGTCACGTGGCCGTTGTTGTACGCCCTGGAGATTTAACCCTCAGCGCGGTCTTATAGGACACTCTAAGTTGCCTAGATAGGAAAAATGACCGTAGTTTTTTCTAGTTCGGGTGCTAAAAAGAAACTAGTATCAAAGTATTTTACTCTAACTTGGTGAGTGTACATTTTATGAGCTTACAAGTAGCACTCAATGCTGTTTTTACTGTTGGCGAGAGAAGGCAGACATGCTAGCCAGGTAAATGGGAATCGCAGTGAAGAAGCATATGACGTTTTGTACACGTTCCACTGACATAACCTTATTTTAGCATTTTTGAAGGGATATTTAGCCTACAAAATGATTCTTAAATGGAATGTTGAAGGATATTTACTGTACCACAGTCCCAATGACAATAGCGGCAAAAAATTGTGACGTGAAAGGTAATGGCTTTGGTTAAATAAATAAATAAATAAAACAAGTGACCAAATTTTAAATTGGGTTGTTCTGGTAAATTTTGTTTATTTAATTTTAGGCACTCATTTCTCTTGTTAAGCCCAAAATATTAAATAAAAATAAACTTACAGTTTCTATAATTAGGAACTAACTGGGACACTACATGGCAGATTTACCTGGTAAGGTAAGGAGTGAAGATTAGGTTCAGATTCAGGTAAAATGAAAACCTTTATGTATGGGGAAATATATATAACATCCCCCAGAACTGCTCCCAAGTCTTGGTATTCAATATTAACTGGTCAGAGTTTGCTTCTTCCATTCATCTTGAAAGTAGACAATAACAGATTGGCTAAGAATGAGGAAATGAGGTGGAGCCCATGTGCTCAGACACCATCTGTGATAGGGGTGACACATGGCAGCCAGGTTTACTCTGCTCATTTGAAAATTGATTTTCAACATTACTACTGGCTAGAGAATGAACATGACCATTGCATCATGTTTTTGTTAGTTTTGTTTTTGCATCTTTTGTCTAATGTTTGTTTTGTTTTTGTTGATCCTACCTGCCCAGCACCAGACAGCCAACAGAGGTTAGCAACCAAGTAAAAAGATGGGGTAAAAATTGAATTGTTGAAGACCAAAAGTACTTAAAAGACACCTGAATAATAGTCACTATTAATCAGTAACTGATTCATCGGGTGACCAGAAACACAAATCCAGTGGGATGATAATGTTATTTGTCTGGATGTGTAATTTGCTGTAAACGTATACATGTTTGCCACAATAATGTACATGAGAAGTGTGTATCACCTACTTTTCTAGAGTTGATAGTTGAAGCTTTAGACATTAAAATCATGCACATTGCATAATAGACAAAAAGCTTCTCACACCTAGGTGTACCTGGTGACCACTGTGGACGTTTGGAGACTGTCCTTGAAATCAGAGTGCAGTAACCAGGTATTCTTCCTTAATACAAGAAGACATAGTGGAAAATAAAGAAGACACAGTGGAAATAATAGTGAACCCTGGGCTTCATCCATCTTTTGGTTGATTCCATGGCCAAGTGTGAAGCCCGCCACCAGATGGCGTAAGAACACAGTCTTTCTAGTTCTCGTCATGACATGACATCTGAAGAATATATGAACTGCCAAAGCTGTAATGTGGTTTGGCCGGTTGGGCCTTTTCCTTGAATCACATGTAGCTCTGCATTTCAAGAAAAGAGTAACGTCTGTTTTGGACTTTGCATACACAGATGTCATTTTTGGCTTCTTTTGCCGGTCGGGATTACTTAAGATCTGGCAACCCTGCTCCAAGCTTTCACTTTAAGAAGGCGTCTACGCTGCAGTGTAGTGTGTTTATTATAATCCTTAAAGTGGCACATGGAAAAACCATAGCTGATTTGTGCATGGCTCAAGAATCTACACGTACAGATTCCGCCTGTCCAGTGTGAGGAAATGCTTTGGAGAAACTGATCCATTAGCTTGTATGACTATTTTTTATCTGTGTCTGCAGCACCTACACTGTATGAGGCAGCGTGAGCTCCTCACAGAGGCTCTCAGCAGGCAAGAGGAAGGATCGGCAGATTCAGACAGACGTGTGGTGGGCTCCGGGACGAGACAAGGCATGAAATAGTCACCGGTGCAGCCGTCAAAGGTAAAGCACACTGGAACGCGAGTGAAATGGAGACACCGCCGGGGACGAGCTGCTGTGAGCGCACCTTGGCCAAACGGGAATAACCGAGCGGTGAAACGGGTTGGGATGGCAGCATCCAGTAACTCCAGCCTCTCAGGTTCTTCTGTGTCCTCTGGTAAGAGTTCGCAGACTAGACCCAGACTCTGATAACTGATAACAATAATTAATCAATTCAGAAAAGTCTATAATTGTGTTTATGTGTGTGCCTTTATTTGGCTATGAACAAACTTTTTTCATCGTCTTGTATAAAGCCTTCCCTTAACATATGCTCAGCATAAACACATGCACCAGGGAAATCTTTTTATTCCATCTGCATCCCACAGGTGCCTGGTAAACACTAAACAATTCATAAAGACGCTTCCAGTGACTTATGATTTAGCATTAAGAGCAAACCTAAAGCATCCCCATCTGTTATAACTGAGGCAGCGGTGGAAACAGAGGGACAAGGAAGCCTTTTGTATGCAGAGGGATTATTATATGAATTCAGTTTGATGTTGGGTTTTAATGTTATCATTAGATTGCCAGTCATCTCTATTACTCCAGAACTGACTTTCCTCTTGGCTGGCTTTGAGCAATCTTTGGCATGTGCAGTCTACAATTTTCCAAAATGCAGCAGCAGGCTGGGATGTTTTCTGACACTGTAAAAATCCTAATATGCTTTGGTCCAGTGAAATAACACTGTTCATACTGGCACAGTGTGCACAGAGCTCCAAGCAAGCCAGTCCTCTTTGCATGTAATGGAATTTAGTAATCACAAATCACATATATCTGATCAAATTTGAATTTCAGGGTTCATAGAATGAGAAATGGAGGTGGGTTAGCAACTGTTCAAACAAACCTAGAATGAAATGGTGTAGCAGCTCTGTAGCTCCATGCTTGTCTCTGTGTATATACCATTGTGTTTGATTAACTGTGTTGCTCATGTTTGCCAGGGTATAAAGTACAAACTCCACTATCACAGCACTGTTTGATGTGGAAGCAACACCAGTAACCAGAGGCGTGTGAGAGCGGCCGCGCGTGTGTGTGACAAGAGGGGGAGGCTGTTTATACAATATCAGAGTCACAACTTTGGTTTGTGTTTGCTGTTTCCACCAATATCTTACTTACAGTATTTCAACCATAGAAAGTCACATCCAGAAAATGTGTAGTGATACTTTTCCCACCTACAAACAGATATTGGTTTAAAGCTATAAGTCTTATTACAGGGTGAGGATGTAGTATTGTGTATATATACAGTGTTTGCTTTGCTTGCTGCACTCTCTCTCCATCCCATCCACACCGCAAAGCAGAGTCACATTTCCCAAGGCACTGCCCAACAGGAGGGACAGACAGTCATTTCCAGGCTGATATAGCCTGTGTTAACCACATGCCTCACACAGCATTATCTCATGTGCGAGTTTCAGAAAGCAGTGGATTTACGGTTGACCACTGCTGCTTTAAGAGGAAAGTCTTTTCTTTCTGTGGCATTGGAGGGTTGTCATTACTGTTGGGCTCTCAATATAATTATCAGAGGTTGAAAGTCACACTGCTGCCAAGGATCGAGTGGTTGTCACAGGGGTATTATTATTTTTATGCAGAGCTCTTTGGCAGTCAGATACAACATCTGAATAATCTTGTCTATGAGGCACATGACTGAAAAATTAATCTCGGCTCAATTTCTGCTCCATATTAGATTGTCTGTTCTGGCTGCAAGCAAAGTGCTCTTGGCGTAGATGATTTCAGCTACTTCTACATCTATCTTATTGTAAGGCTGTTTGTTTGGGAGAAAGTATGCAAATGAAGTTCATTCAACAAGTTGTCACAGCTGGCAGCTGTTTGTTCCAAGAAGTGATCTATGATAGCGGTAATGGTAATTACATTTTTAAAACAAACAATTTGAGATAAGGAACCATGGCACATACTGTATCCAAGCTAAAATAGCAGCAGTGAAGAAAGTGGTAGATGTGTCCTATATCGTCAGTAACAACTGTAAAAAAACATAACAGACAAACTGAAGGGATTGCAGCACGATTGCAACATGAGTGTTACGATCTTTTCCTTTCCCTGGAAAGATATTTTCTGGCTGTTCATCTAGATCGAGAAGATTCCTACGCATTCTTGGCACGGACAGGCATGGAAGCATGTACTGTACCAGCAGCAGCAGCACACCATTTGCTTGACGGCTCCAGGAAATAAACCTTTGAAAATAAATTGAGGTATAGAGCATGAGCGTGCTCCAGGCCTTAAATGACAAAATTGGTCAGGGAGGTAGAATTATAGCTGTGTATTATAGAGAGGCTGTGTGCTCAACACGATCCTGCACATGTTTTTGGCAAATGCCACAGTTCACCCCCAAAATCTTTCCGTTACTTTTTGTAGGATTGGATTGGTGTGCTGATTCACTGCAGTTATCACTGAGGGGGGAAGTTAGTCCCCTCAAGTGTTTCAGATCTGTTTGTGTATATCCTAATAGTCAATGAACTTTTAATTGCAACAGCTGGCTCCTCCAGTGACAAATGAAAATATCATATTACCAAATTATACTTTTCTTCATTTAAACTCTCACAGTTCCTGTTAACAGCAAAACATATGGTTCTACAGCCCAGTAGCACACAAACACACTCCAGAGAGGCACTCTCATACCTCATCCCCGCTCGGCTCTAAGACGGCATCGAAGTGCTCGATTTGGACCAGTATAATACACAGATGGTCTCCCTGCTGCAGTTCTGCTGCATCCCACTGACTGTGTGTGTGTGTGTGTGTGTGTGTGTTTCAGGGTTTGCATGTATGTGTAGCAGCACACTCAGCGTTTTCCAGGATGTGTTATTTCTATGTGAATGTTTAGGCTCTTGTTTTTGTGCCAAGTTTATCCAATGGCCGGGTCATACATAGCCATACTGCAGTCCCAAAGGGCCCTACAGAGTGACGTTATGAACTACATTCTCAAGGAATAAATGAATGTGATACTCTTCAACTTAAAACAGTTAAAATTAGAAACAACTTCACATTATTCGATAGCGTTGTGGCTCTGAGAGGAGCTTGGGAGAGAAGAACAGCAAACTGTTGAACCAGCCAAGTAGTAAATATTACAGACAAATCTATGTAGAGTCATCTAAATCATACCATGATGTCATATCAAACCTCACACTCGAGATGAAATGAGGAAAAGAAGATGGTAGATGCTTTAGTACAAACAAGATGAACTCAGCAGAGCTTGTCATACCTCATTTAGCTCTTACAGCGAGACTGGCTCATTTCCACTATTGTTAACAAGATGATCAGGTTTTAAGATGTCTGTGTGCTGTGGGAGACCTCTTGTTTTTAGCTGCTAGAACAGATGCATTTCTGGCATCTTACAGTTGGAGAGCACATAAGATACAGCGCAGTGACAGCTGTGCAGATTGCAAGACTGTTTGCAGATGCACCTTGAAGTCACATCGGGTATTAATTAGTGAACAGAATAGCAATGATGGACGTTGTATGACTAACGCTCAGCTCTTACTCAACATAAAGATGGTATAAGCTGAAGATTTTCATTGAAAACAACTGAAATGCACATAAAGTAAAAGGGTTGTTTGTCTATATCATCAAAGGATGTTTTTGCCACAAATTGTGGCCAGTATGTCCTGGAGATTCAGTCACCTGTCAACTGTTTTCAGGCAACTGTAAACTCAGTTCCCTTGTTGGAAAAGAAATGATGTTAGAGAAATCCCAGTCTTGTATTCAAATAGTCTGACCCATGTTAAATCGATGTGCCTAGCATTTCAGGCTCACATGTGCAAAGGCTGAAGACGCTCCTTTATTGTTTGGGAATGTTGATCTGACCTTTACCTGCCTATAAAGAAAACTAGCACTTCTGTTTGCCTGACAAATGTACAGACACTGTATATATGTGTTACAATATACAACACTCAATGAATGTCTACATTTTGTGTTGTTGGGAAAGTGAAACATGATCAGCTCTGTACTGCCTTTGTATCTACCGTACACCTTTATTTCTTCTCTGCTGACATCTGCCTTTTTCCACTAAAATGAGAAGGTGATACTGAAGATGGCTGGGCTGTTGTCTTCCATGTTAATTGTTATACCTGTTCACAAATTATTGTTACACATCCTGAAGTAGAATATTTTTTCCAAGTGCACAAACTCTAAAGCAGACTCCTGTAAGCAGACATCTCGAGGGACAAAACTCTTAGATGAGCTAAACCTTCATTCATTACGTATTCTCTTTGTCACTGAAGAAAACGCCTGCTGGTAACTTGTTTTTATTGAATGCCTCTGACTTGTGAGTAATGGGGGGCAATGCAATTGATAGGTGTTTCTGTGGGGAAAGAAGCCTCTGGCTGCTCCAGAATTTTAAATTACCCCTGATCATTGGGGCTACTTAGAAATTCTTTTTTATGCTCTTCAGATGTGTGTGTGTGTGTGTCTGTGTGTGCTTGCACAGACGTGCGTTTGATTGAGACTGGGTATGCAGTGTAGCCTAATGTATTTGCATGTGTGTACCGGTGTTGGCATCAGAATGGACCCTTAAACACACCCTTATTTTTAGCTGACTGAAATCCCAGTCGTCATTTAAAAAAAAATAAAAATCTGATTGAAGAGAGAATATTTGGCAACCAACCAAATGAAATCTCATTCTTTAAACGAACACAGTGGCATAAATCTTTCAGGCTGTTACCGGTGCAATAAACGGTGACAGAGCTTCAGCAATAAGACAATTCATTTTCCAAGGCAGCTTGACCACACATTAGTGAATGAAGCCTGAAGGCTGTTTACTTCTATTTGAAGGCAGAGGGCTTTAGCAACATCATTTACTCTTAAAATAGCCACATTTCAGTCAGTCTTCAGCTTTTGATTTTATGCACCCATCTTGTATTTTCTATGTAACAACTTCAGGTCTCTCCAATGCATTTGTGCTTATGATGGGAAGCGATGATGAGCTCTCTGTAACGTTGCAGCCAGGCTCTAATGAAACTCCTGTTGCAATAAGAAGAGAAGAAGTCTGATGGAAATGGGATGACATAGGCTTTCAGTTAAAGATAAGAATAGAACAGCAATACCCAGAACCATCTAGTGATTATAGCTTTAACACTGATGCAATTTATGAATAGGTTTCACAATTTCTCTGCCTGCATCACAGTGCACATATCCAACAAGTGCTCACTAGTTTGTATTAACTGATTCCCTTCCCTCTGGCCAGAGGGGTGTGGTGCTGATGAGTACAAAGGAATGTTTTAAATGAACATGTATCTTCTGGACCAACATGATTCATTATTCACACAGTCAATAGTCAGTCCTGCTATAGCCATCTTTCTACCAGAGAAACTTTCCCCAGGGAGCAGGAACCTTTAGGGGAACGTAGTTCCTTTACCTAAATTTCCACCGGAGGATCCAGGGTCTGAATTTAGTCCCAGGGCGTAGTTTCCCCCACAAAAAAAGTAAGGGTACCTAGTTGGGGGCTAGTACTTTCAGTAGGTCCATGAGGTTAATAGATTGGAAAATATGGTTTTGGTGTTTGTAGAGCAGCTTTTCCTGGTCTTTGACCTGAGGAAAGAGCTCAGCTCCTCCATACACAGACCTCTCCAGGCAGAGTCCATGGCAGAGAGCATGACATTGGCTGTGAAACATTACTCTGAATTAACAATTTGTTACTTTATGTGCAATAAAACCTCGTGAGTAAGAAGAAAAAATATCACCTGTTGAACGAGCACAAACTTTACTATGTGGCATTCTTACAACCCAGCTCCTGACCATCATACTTTCACGTCAGATGGCTAATTTGTATAATCCTCTCTGGGCTTTATCCCTGCTGTGGAGGTGCACATCCCAATGCGCTCGAGGGGCCTTTACCCCAGGGGCAGTTTTAGTTCCTGGGAATAAAAAGTAACGGGGACTTTCTGGTGGAAACGCAGGTTATGTGAAAAGCATGCTGGGTTAGTGAACATGCAGTAGGCTTCAAATGTGTAGTAAACTATTTTCTGTAAATGGGTCAAAAGCCGCAGCACAGCTCTGTAACACTACATCAAATTATTACGAGCATGTTAAACAATTATTATTCAAGGAGAATTCATCCTTTACTGTGATGTAGGAAGTTTTACCTGATGATTTAGTTGTTGGTTTTTTTTGCCAATAACTGGCAAAAACTGGAGATTTGACATGAGAAAAATCATGAACACAGAGTCTAGTAGTGTATTTGTTGTTCTCAAAGCTTTTAACCACATCACTTCCTGAACACATGGAGCTGCTATGGTGTGGTTAAAAACTCTGGAAACCTCAAATAACTGGAGAAATTGTAGTGTTAACAGCAGGAGTAAAAATATGTCACACTGTTCACAGCCCACTCACTGCCAGACAATGTATTACATTGCTTACAGTTTAGTGTAGCAGCAAATTTTGCCACATTTAGTGACATGTTTTATTACAAATCATTACTTTGCCCAGTTTGTACTACAGAAAATTATCAGTAGCTACAGGGATTTGCTTCATCACCTCTCCTCCTCTTTTTAAGCTAATATAACAGCTCATTCCATCATACACTTCAGGAGTGTGTTCACATAATCATAAATCAGCCACTGTATTTCCCATGAGGAAGGTCTTGCTGTGGGTGCCCCAATGTAGATAGCATTTACTTTTGATTGGTGTGTTTGCACTCTTATCTTACAGTAGAGATGCTGTGTTTTGGTGGGGGTAATATAGACCGGGTGTGTCAACACGATGTTTGGTGAAAACAAGCAAACATCTGTATTGATTTTCCTTGAAATGGTGACAATGATTAAAGAGTACCCACTGGTGGTGGTGCATCTCAAGAGGCAGCTGCACAGAGTGAAGCCATACGCTTAATTATAACAGAGATAAACACCAGTGACATTACCATGGCGAAGTGAGTCCACGGGGAACGGGGTAGAATGGAGTTTTTAATGAGAGAAAATGGGGCACAGTCTATTAACACCAGTGTGAGTTCATAACAGAAACCTGCTTTATTTTCATGTTTCACAGACCCTGAGGATTACCAGCCGCCCATATGGAAGTCCTACTGTGAGTAATGAATTCATTTTATATGCTGATGAGCGGTGTTTTAACTTGCCTTTGGCCTTGTGTGTGTGTGTGTTTCTTTAAATAACTGCCCATTTATTTGTGATCTATAAATAGCAAAGACATTTTTTTCTATACTAGGACTAATTGGGCTTCATTGTACATGGTACAGTTATATACGCTGCAGGTTCCAAAAGGCTACACACACACATGCACACTAAAACACCCACACAACATATTCACATCCCCAATCTCTGAGTAAAATAGGTTACCACCAGCCAGGAAAATAAGCTTTTCTACCTGCAGCTGAAATGAGGTTCTCAGAGCATCCACCTCCTTTTACAGTGGTCTTGTCATGTGGGAGGAAATGGCTTGACTCCTCTGAATATACTGTATGTGATGTGTTTGTTAAAGCTGAGCACAAAGCAGTTCAGCTGGGAACTCTGTGGCCATCCTTAGTGATTACTTTTTGTTTACCCTGTTACACCGTGTCGCTTTTACCTACACTTCTCCTGTGATTAAATGTCTCTTCCGTATAATTTTCCAATAAGTCTCCCTGTAGTCTGAAGTCTCCCATCTTCTCCTGACTCCTGTGGTCCTCTGCTGAGGTATTTTTAGAGCTCACGGTGTCACAGGAATGGATTATGTCCAGATCTTGGTGGTTGGCTTAAGTCAGCCTGACAAGACATGAAAATTCACAGTCAGGAATCTTCCTTTCCCCATCAGTGACGTCTTAGTTCAGCCTGACACAGCGATGTCTTTGTGGTAGTACCACTTGTTAGTATCAGGGACACTGTTGTAGGTCTTCAGTTCTCATTCACATCTCACACTGCTATTGACTGCTAAACATCTCAGAGCGAGTGCATTGCAGTATAATATAGCAAAGACTGTTATGTTGGCTGGATTTTTATAAATGTGGCAGTTTGTCAAATAAAAGAGTTACATTTCTAGACACATTAATAATTACAAACTGGATACAAGGGGTGGAATGGCGGTGCAATGGTTAGCGCTGTCGTGTACCCCACCTCTCGCCCAGCTGGGCTCCAGCCTTCGCGTGACCCTAATCAGGATAAGCGGTATTGATAGTGGATGGATGGAAATGGGGTACAAATAAAGAAACCACATTGAGCTATTGGTTGTTATGTTGCTGTAATATTCCGTTCTGGGAAACGGCACAAACAGCAGCACTGTTTGGGCTTTTTTCACTGATTGTAAAGTGCTAATTCTGTGAGGCTGCTGAGGTGTGTGGTGATTAGTGTGCAAGCTGCAAATCCCTCAGTACTTCTAGTTCTCCAAACACAAGTATATTGAAACTTGGATTTGCAGCATGGGTGTATTTGTAAGTCTGAGTGCTTCTGTTTTGAAGTCAAAAGGAGCAATGTGCACTTATAAATACACATTAGGTAAGTGCACATCAGGTCTTAATTCACACAAATGGATTAAAGATATATGGCTCCTGTCATGTAAACCACTGGCTGCTTAACCTTGCATATATAAGATAATGGTTCCGCTTGCACCTTGTTACCTTTGCTCTGAATTTAAAGCAGTTGTCAGAAGCTGGATGAAAGACTGTTAAATGGAGATTGTGTTTTATGTCCAGTCCATCAAAGGTGCGTAGCATAATGGAGTAGGGAGATGGAGCGCTGAAGAGCAGAATGGAGTGATTTGGAGTTTCACATTAGTGCTACCTTAAGTTACATACTGTAGCTTTAATTATCTTTATTTCTCCAACAGTGTACCAGCTACAGCAGGAGGCCCCGAGACCAAAGAGGATCACGTGTCCTCAAGAGGTCAGTATATCTGTAAATCTGTTTGAGGCTGAAATTATTAGCGCTATATGTTGAAGTGAAGCTGGAAACAGCAGTTATTTTGTATCTTACCTACCTTAAAAGTTAATTGCCTATCAAAATAGTCACTGAATGGTTGTATTATTTCAGCACTATGTGTATGATCACAGTTGACACAAACACAAAATGTTATGTAAATTAAACCTAGCAACAAAGCTACTGTAAGTGAGAACCAACCTGGTTGTGTTCAGTACTTTTTATGGTTTTAGTTTTAAACAGCTTTAAATGTGGGCACCTTAGCAAACCGGACTATCTACTGGCCCCATTCATTTCTTTTTAAATGCAAGAGTTTTTTTTGCCCTTGTTTTAAAAACTAGCCTGATGGACTGCAGCCACTCGGCATTTTGCAAACTTGGTTCATTGAGAAATGACTGAGCCTGGCAGCTGGAAGCCAGACTCCTCAGTAACCAATATTGTGCGACTGGCTGCTTCTGGAAACTCCCACACCTCATGCGCAACTGTGTAAACTTAGTGGTATGCTATGTTAGATTAAGCATGTTTTTCTTTTTTGTAAATGTACTTAGGAACATATTTTGGTCAGAAATCTGTTCCCCATTACTTACATTGGAAGCGCTGTAAGGAGGGATCTCTTAATGCTGGAGGAGGAATAATTAGAGAAAGCAAAAACCTGTTTCAGTTCAGATGGGCACCTGACCATTGTTTAAACACAGACTTGAAATATTTAAACAGCAAGAAGTGCAGTGCCTCAATGCAAGCAGTGGGAACACTTTAGATGGGCTGCACAGACTTTATCCCCTCAGCTCTGTGAATAAAGCTAATGGAACACATTACTGTACTTGTTACTGCACCTCCTGAGAGAGCTGTCAGTCTTCTATTGTAGAGCTGACCAGAAATGTTGCATGCCTTATCCTGTTTTGCCACACTGTGATGAGCAAAGTAAAAGGTGTGGGAGGGCTATGTGAGATTAGTGGCTACCCATCAGTTCTAAGTACAACATGACGGTTGACATATTACCACAGTGTTCCCAGAAACCCACTCTAATCATAACTGTGAATTTTAAGATTTTAGACCAACATCCTAGTGGTGTTTCCTGCTACCTTTTATAGAAAGAGAGAAGTAAATTCTTAAATTCATTATTCTTTGTAAAATATGTCATAAAAGCAACTTGTTATTATATAGAATCGTCATGCCAATGTTTGGCATTGTTTTATATCATTTTCAGGATGAAAAATGCTCTTTTCTACTGGCCATCTATCACTAGCAGTTTTCACTGACTGCTTCTAATTCATCTCCACACACACTATGATTTGGCTTTACGGTTTGATAGCTGCAAAGAAACACGGGGGCACAAATGGAGATAATCTATTCTGTGGTGTAGAGTCCTTTATCTTTCACACAGGCTGCAAGAGCAATTTGTGGAGCAATTTAAGTGAGCTCTCATATGATTCTGTATCAGCCAATATGTCTTCTTCTGGGTTACAGATGGAGAGCAGACCCAAATATTATGGCCGAGAGTGAGTGTAACTTCATCACTGTTATCTTTTTATTTATTTATTTATTTTATTGTGGAGACAATGGTTTTATCTTTAATTATTGCCTGGTATCAGATGTGGTTAAGGTTTAAGATGGTGTATGGTTATGTCTTTGCTCTGGTAAAATGCTCAGGATAAATCTCTTTGTGTGAGGATAAAGTGTAATTGCAGGATGAGTTACATACTGAATCTTTTTTTTTTTTTCCCAGATTTCATGGCGTGATCTCTCGAGAGTATGCGGATGAGTTGCTGGCGGGAGCAGAGGGTGCATACCTTATCAGAGAGAGCCAAAGACAGCCAGGGACACACACCTTGGCCTTGAGGTACCAACACAATCAGTGTGCAACACAAAATCGACTGTGTTTATTTTTACTCATCCACTCACCAGATTCAACCTCAGCTCATCCACATCTTTGTCCATGTGTCTCGACCAAGGTTTGGGCAGCAGACCCTCAACTACAGGTTGTTCTATGATGGGAAGCACTTTGTCGGGGAGAAGAGGTTTGAGTCGGTCCATGACCTGGTGACAGACGCCCTTATCACTCTCTACATCGAGACCAAGGCAGCAGAGTATATCGCCAAAATGACCACTAACCCCATCTACGAGCATCTTGGTTACACCTCACTACTCAAGGACAAGACGGTGCACAGGCTGGGCCGCGGACACACTGAACCACGCAGGGTCACCTTCCAGAGAGACGAAAGGGTGAGTTTTATGACAGCTCTTGTCATCAGGGGTGTTTACAAAGGCTTCGGAAAGACTTCTTTTTCACCTTTTGCACACAATTTTAAGTGGATATAATCACCATTTTTGCCCATCATTCTACACTCAGTAACATGCAGTGACAAAGTAAAAACATGATTTTAGATTTATTTTTTTGCTCATTTATTAAAAAGTTGAAATCTTTAATTTATAGAATTATTCAGACCCTTTGCTGTAGCACTCCAGACTCTGGTCAGGGGCATCCTGTTTGCTTTGATTATGCTTAGCATAGGTCTAGAACTTAATCTGAGTCCACCTGTGGCAAACTGAATTGATTAGACACACGGTTGTCGGATTGTCAGCGAGAGGCGGAAAAGTGCATACATGCGCACAAAGAGAGTGTGAGGACCAGCAGCTGCTGTATTATCTACAGCAATATTGGTCACACAGCCGTACAGGGAATCAGAAGCATCTCGAAACACTCCTTCTCATCTTATAGTCGACATGCTCCAGTACGTCAGAAAAGCTGTCTTTACACGCAACCGTTCTGCACAGCTACAGCTATTACAGCATTGCAATTCAAGCTCACACCTGTAAAGGCTTATTGTTATGCTGTGATGTCTCCATCGTCAATAAGCAAAAATGAATTCATAACAGTGATATCAGCAGTTTACAGAATAATTTAGGTCTAAAATTAAAAACAGGAACATTGACATCAAAGGCAAATGAAATGAAATAAAATTCATTAGGTCAACATAAATGCTATGTTGAAAAATAAACTTTATGAACTGAAATGTGTGTGATTGGCTGAAAATAATGCAAATTGTTGAAAATGGCATATTCTTAAAATGGGCTGTTTTGCATTGTTTTTCATTTCCACTTCACCATTTCACACCTACTAAAACTGTGTGCATGCATGTTCTGAAGTATGCGTGCGGAGCACACACCTTCCCACACACTCTGTGTTTATACATACCAGTTTATGTGTAGGAAAAGGTGCCCGCATGGCTTTTGTGTGTTCACGTCGTTTATGCAATCTGAATAATTTAAAGGGTCAGGAAAGGCCTTCGTCAGGAAGGTGACAGGGAACCAGAACTCCAGAAGTCCTCAGCAATGATGGGAGAACCCGTGGAAAGGATGACTACCTCATCACGCTGTCAGGGGGTTTCTCTGAAGCTGGGGCACGTAGGTCAGGGGGTTTCTCTGAAGCTGGGGCATGTAGACTGGTCAGAACTGAGGGAAGGATGAATACAGCCCAATACAGGGAGGTTCTTGAGTAAAACCTGTTCCAGAGTGCATTCTACAGGAGACTGGTGCGATGGTTCACCTTTCAGCATGACAATGGCCTGTAGCATCCAGTAAAGACAATGCTGGAGTGGCTTCAGGACAAGTCTCTGAGCGTCACTGAGTGGCCCAGCCAAAGCTCAGACTTAAACCCCCATAGAACATCTGTGGAGAGACCTGAAGATGGCTGTTCATGCTTTACATCCAGTCTGACAGTGCATGAGAGGATCTGCCAGGAAGAATAGAGTAAACCGTCCAAATCCAGGTGTGAGAGACTTAACCAAGAGGAGCTTCTACAAAGTGCTCAGTTAATGGTCTGAATATTTTTGTAAGCAGAGATTTCAATTTTTGATTTTTAATGAATTTGCAAAAGAATTCCTAATAATCACTTAGTCATTTAACCAAATTGTTGATTGCAGAGGAATAATTTGGAAATACACTGGAAAAAGATTCTTAGATTTATTCATTTTTCAAGCAACATTGTGGAATCTTTTTCTGGCTCCTGCTTCTAGTGTGAGGATTTTATTTTCTTTGTTTTATATCAGTTTGCTTTATATATAGTTGTTTTGTTTTATACTAAAATCGTTGGGTTTCAGACCATTGAGCTATGTGGAAAACTGTGGACATTTTGCAGTATTTCATAGACTAAGTGATAATTAAAAAATGGTCTACTAATTGATTATGAAAGTAGTCATTAGTTACAGCCCTAATTCACAGGCAGTTATTTCAAAGTACTCCGTGTATATTAGTAAAAAAAAACACAAGCTTGAAATGGAACTTGAGGTCCATTTAGAACTGTTTTCATTTTGTCGTTAATATTTTTTAATTGACCTATCCAAAGACTTAAGTTACATTCAAGCCTTTAAAAAGCCATTCATATTAATAATTATTTAACATTAGATTAGTTTCTTTTAGTTTTTTGTGTGTGTGTGTGTGTGTGTGTGTGTGTGTCCCTTGACACGTATTGTATAATCCCATAATTCTTTTCTACATTTCCACAACACTTACTGTTCAGTGGAGTGAGAGTGTTTCTGAGAGGACACTTTGTCCTGTGAGTGAGCCATACATTATTCCTGTGGCCCCTGGGTATGTTCACTGCTGCCATGCCTCATTGCCTCCTCTGAAAAGTAAAGATGACCAAGGGGACTGGGACGTTGCTCTGCCTGCCATGCATATCAGATACACTGATTTTGAGTGAGACACTTTGCAGGATATGTTCATTGGTACTCCGGCTGTTGTCAGATTGTAGTCTGAATGATTTATCAACGAGGAATGTCCGTTTTCTTACTAGAGAAAAGTCCCTCCACTAGGTGGCAGTCTTACCTCGTTTCCTCATCTCCTTTTTTGTACTGCATTGTCTTTTTTCTTATCCTTTTTTTTTCTTTTGAAATATCATGAGCTGCATGCTTTGTGTCTCTCAGCTTAAAGACAATTTATTACAATGGGGTTTCTTTGTCTCGAGTATGTCAACCTATAGTCAGCCAGTGGCTTGACACATGACAGCCCTGGCAGCAGGGACATCATTTGCAGTGTTAAGTCCTCAGTTTGGTTTTGATAACCTGAGACACGAGCCATTAATGCCAGCACCTCTGACCTAATGCCTACCAGTCAATCAGCAGTCTGACTTTCTGTGGTTTTAAATAAGCATAGCAGTACAGATGCCTCTTTCAACCCCTGGAAAGCCTCTGGAGCACAGGCCTGGCTTCAGAAGTGCCCCAAAACATACAGACTAACCTCTGTTTGCTTAACACACAGTGCTTTATTGAACAGTGTTGCTCTGTTTGATTAGCAGGTATTATGTTAATTTTGTTGCACGCAGATTTCAGTAACTTCTCGTTGGCAAATAAATCTGCAGCATGTCTCTAGTTGGTTAGATGTCAGATTTGTCAGTTATGTAAAACTCAGTTCATGTTCGTCCTGCCAAGTCTGATACATGACGATGTGAGTCCGTGACAGCTGTGATGATGGCAGATTGTGTCAGTCAGCATGTGAAAACCACCCACAAGTCATTTCCCAAAGAAAAACACTTTATGTCTGCTCGAATATTATGTGTCTAAGAAGTAGGGACGTGGCTTTAACGACTTGAATCTGTGGTCTGGCCTTCATTTTTATCAATTACACAACCATGCACTGAGACATTACAGCCACAGTAGCTTCACTGTATAGCCAGCATTCACATGTACTATATTTACTCCCCATCACATTGATGCCTCCAAATTGCCATGACTGCAAATTCTTGTGTAATTAAAAAAACTCCCAGAGGATGAGAGGGGGGTTATTGACGCAACCTGTAGATCAACCATACGAGTTTCCTTCTTTTTGTATGTGAAGGAATTTGCTCGGTGGCCAAAACGTCTGCCACATTCCTCTTGATGTTCCCCACTCAGTGGAGCTCTCGGAAGGCTGGTTTGCCTGCGTGGCCCGAGACTTTCAAAGAAATGGTCATGTTGTTTGTTAGGATAATTACCTGTTTTCTCTCTAGAGTTCCTTGCTATAAAAATGCTAATATACAGTAGCTATTTCCATCGTTAGCTGTAATATGTAAAAATGGTACTCACAGCAGTGGAAGTGTAGGCTGCATTTCCAGGCTTTTTGAAGTATTGTTGTTTTTTTTCTCCTCAGAAAATTAGGTGAATTGTTAGTGATCCTATTGCAGACAAAAGCAGCACTTCCCTTGATTTATAAAATTAATGAATGAATTTTTTTATTTTTTCGAATAATGGTCAGTGTCTTTAACTGCTATACCCTCCACAGTATGTCTCCGTTTCTGTTAGAGATGTTGTTGTTTAGCTTGTGGGTAGTTGTATCCTGCTGTCTTTCTATGTCAGTGCCCATTGTGCTATTTTCCCATGATTCTATGTACTCACTCCGCTGTGCACTCACAAAGCCTTGCTGGAATAAAAGAGCCCAGCCACTGAAAAGAAAGCAGAGCTTGTTGTGTGACCACCTTTTGTGTCCCATCTTCCAAGCTTTGCTTTTAAAGACAAGAAGCCATCTGCCTGGAGACAAAGAGTGCGGCCCTCGTCTCCCTCCCTCCCACCTCTCGAGGCCAAAATATCTCAGAGTGGTCTATTCTTCATCTGTCGACTCAGACGTAGCTGTAGAGCTGAATTGTATGGTGTGGTATGTGTAGGTCTTTTCAAAGAATGTCACCCACAGTGACAAATATCTTCACCTGTCCTGCCACTCTTGCGGCTATCAGCCAGTTAACTGTTACTCGCAGACGTCAGAGACACAAAAGCAATGTTTTTATTTTGCTTCTGTGTCTCTAAGCTGCCAGTTCTGTTGTTTTATCTCAGCTTTACAGTTGCCCTTTGGCTCTTTATCATCACAGATCCAGTGCTTGCCAGCTTTCTGACCTTTTCTTCCTGTTTAATAAATCAGTTTATTTTTTTGTGATGTCTTCCCATGTTCGGGCTTAGCTCTTATGTAAAGTAGCTGTTTGACATATCATGTCGTGTAGTATGATGGATTGCTGTCAGTGATATGTGCCTCCCTCATATTGTAGCTTCTTGACTAGTTAGAAGTGCAGCAAGCCATGTTGCGCTGTTTACTGGTTGTTTACAAGTGAAGCTAATAGGGACAAATTCAGCACAAACATTGTTGTAGACCTGTAAATGAGGCTGCTATGGGATTTTACTTAGATTTGGGCACTGCAGGATTAGTCCCTGTGTAAGGATTATTTCAGTAATCCCTCCCAATCCCCATTGATGGTCTGGCTCTGCTGGCCCTCTGAGACAGATGATTGTGATTTGCGTGAGTAGTCTGCAGTCATGGTGTCTGTAAGATCCAGTCTGGTCGGCAGTGTGGGTAATTCCATGAGGCGACTGACATAGCTGGAGGTCAAAATCAGTATGAATTATGATGGCACAGCCTCGGCTCTGTCAGGCTAGTGAGTCTTGGGTCTATCTTTGAGCAGGCAAGCGACCCAGTAAGGAGACCCAGTGCTGCTGGCAGTGGAGTGTTATCTCCAGTTAAGTGAAGAGGAGTGTGTCCGGAAGCCAGTGGGCTAATGGGAGAGTGCGCTGTGCTATAAAAAGGGCATCTGCACTATTGATCCTGCTTTTGAGCTGTTGAGCTGTGTGAAGTGGTCCTGACAGCACCACCCGCCCTTACTCTCAACCTCGTGGCCCCTCCCCATCAGGGACCCTGTTTTCTCTCTCTTTCCTTTCTTGGCGTGTGAAAGAAGGCCATTGTGTGAGGCACGCTCCTGCCCTCAGGCCGCCCACTACCGGTCCTCTTCCCCCGGCTCGTCTTACTTGCTGCTGCCGCTGGATTCGGACCAGATGCAGAGTCAACCCCGTGCTGGCTGTCATCAGTTGCCCTCCTGGGTCAGAGGGGAGTGGAGCATAGCTGCTGCCTCTGCACTGGGCTGTTGCCAGCAGCGTCTGCTGCACAGCGCACACAACTCCCCTCCACACCTTTCCTCAGAAGAGATGGAGAGTCTCTGGGAACCCAGCCAATCAAGCATGGAGGCTGAAGAGAACAGAGGAGGTTTCGGAGGGGAGCTGATAACCCACAAGTCTAAAAGACAGGAGCGAAAGCGTCAGGAGCTGCTGGCCTTGGCTCTGGGAGTCAAAGTGGGGAGCACAGGGGCTCTTCTGTGGAAGCCTATTAAACTGTTGGCCTCGTGTCCACAGATCTCTTCACCTCTGGTGCGAAGGAGTGCCTTGAAAGACACCACGGAGAAGCAGTGCTCCTATGAGAAGATCCACAACTTCAAGGTGAGCAGTTTTTGTGTTTAACACAAAGAATGGAGGGAGAGTCAAAACAAAACTTAGATGGTTTTAGAGCAGCTGTTCATGATTCACTTTCTCTGCTGATGATGTTAACATCCTAAAATAATAAGTTTTCAGTAGTGTTCTATTAGCTCTTAGTTTTCTTTAGACAGATGTTTTTGCCCATTTCAGATGTTTGCTTGTGGCATCATAGATCATAGTGTGTGTTATTGGTTTGATGAGAACATGGGGCTGACACCCATATGCACGGAGAGGAACTAATGAATACACTATACCTCAACCCATTAACAGCAGAGCGCATTGATTTGTATTGATCATAAAGCTTTTAGGCATTAATTTTTGTTTTAGGCTTCTGTATTTTTAAAACGCTGCCTACTCTTAGACTATACTGTAAGTGCATAATACATTGTGTTTAAAGTAGAATGGTTCTTTAAATATACAACAGACAATGTGAAGACACTTTGCCTCTGGGTACCTCTTCATTCCTGCAATTGTATCTTCAGTTTCAGTTAACAGACAGGTCATAATGACACCAAGCTTTTTCTGTGCTTCCCCTTTGAAAAAGAACAAAACCCTTCCACTCACCACCTGCCATATGGCCTCTTCACTCATCAGTCTACAACTACCTATTCAAAGTACAAGTACTGTATTTGTGTATGCAGGTGTGGCTCCCTTTGCCATCCTATCTGTGTTTTAGGGTGCACAGTGGGTGTACATCAGTTATTTTGACTCGGCTTGCCTCCGCACTTGCCTGCATGTACCCGGTTGCCCAAGAGCAGATGCCGGACGCACTACAGTAAATCCTTTAATCTGCCTTGTATATACAAATGCTCTCATTTGGCAAGTGGTCCCGTCCAGTGTAGCTTGGGATCGCAGTGTAATCTTTATTCAGTACATGAAAGGGTTTGGACTGGCTTGCAATATGTGATATGAGTTTGTGTGTGTGTGTGTGTGTGTGTGTGTGTGTGTATATAACTATTTCATCTGGAACTAACAGGTACATACCTTTCGAGGGCCACACTGGTGTGAGTACTGTGCCAACTTCATGTGGGGCCTCATTGCCCAGGGTGTCCGCTGCTCAGGTAACTATACACTCTTACATCAAAACGGCCCTGCTCTGTCTGTGTGAAACAAGTCATGCTGTCGTGTTCTTTGGAAAGCTTGTGTAGACACTTTGGTATAATCTCAACTATAGCCCCTATCACTCTTTTTGAACCTTCTTCTCCTCAAGAATGTGCTAAATGAAACCCCTTATAATGCAGTGTGCTAACAGAATTCATATCCAAATGAAAGTTATGTTTCTCTGCCAGTAGAATATCCTAGAATTAAAGTATGTAAAAGTCTTAACTCTGATAAAATACAGGTCAATGTGTTGGAATTGTTGACTAAATATAGCAGCACAACTAAGTGGGCGATTGGATATTAGTGAGATTTTCCTGGTCACAAGATTCATTCATTGCACAGACACAGTCCTGAACGTGGTGTGCACTTTCCTGGACTTTGTTGCTTTATCCTTCAACAGAGTGTGTGTTGTTGAGACATTTGCCGTGCTGTCAAGCCAGCGGCAAACACTGGTATCATCAGACACCTCATGTGCTGTGGGAAACCGGATAGACTTCTTTGTCCTCTCTCACTCACTGTCTAAGCTCTGTCTTTTTTCTTATCTCCTGTTACACTTTCTGTGTGAGCACTGCCTGAGTGCGAGGAACTCAATCTGCAGACCAGCGTTAACGTCGCTCAGGCTGTAAAAACGTCTCCACGATGAATTATTTCAGACACCTCATCTACAACTATAGCTCTTTCAAAACTTTCATTCCAGGTTGTGCTGCCACACAAACAGGGGTACTTCTCACACAATCTCTGCTCTTGCCAGCTGTCCAGCACGCCCCATGTGACTAAAACTACAAGAACCCCCACCTATCCTGCTATGTGTGCTGTTATCTTCCTTTGGTGCAGTGCACGGAGACAACTTAGGCTGACGGTGCAGTTTATCACTGACTCTGGGAAACCTCTTCAAACCGCTGTCTTATCCCTGCTGTGATGGATGTGTAATCATCTCTCTCTCTCTCTCTGTTTATCCCACTTTCGCTCTGCTAGACTGTGGGTTGAATGTACACAAACAGTGCTCCAAACTGGTTCCCAGCGACTGCCAGCCTGACCTGCGCAGGATAAAGAAAGTGTTTAGCTGTGACCTCACTACACTTGTCAAAGCTCACAACACAACGCGCCCCATGGTGGTGGACATGTGTATTCGCGAGATAGAGCTGAGAGGTAAAATGCAATTAATCAGTCATTACATTAAGACCCATCAGTCGCATCCGAGAAAAGAAAGCAGATCATAAGTTTGCAAAGATTACTAATGTCATTCATCCCTTTATCAGAGCAGATGCCTAAATTTGTCTGACAGAGTGGAATGGGCAGGGGGGAAGATTGTAACAGGAAAACGCATCTGAGTGACTCAGACAAGCGTTCCAATTTTCTGTTGCAGGTATGAAATCTGAAGGTCTCTATCGAGTGCCTGGCTTCTCAGAGCACATAGAGGACGTGAGGCTCTCCTTCGACCGAGGTTTGTTGACATCAGGATTTTTTGCCCTGGGATCTACTGTAGGCCTCTGAGGTTTTAGTTCAAAATTTTAAGCTTGTTTCACCTGCAGTATAGCACAAAATAGCACTGTTTGTTATTTTGGGACATACAGTCACATCCAGCTTTGATTTGTAGTTGTATGCAAATGTGCTGTCACTTGGAAGCAACACATTTTCTGTTTCCTGTCAGCAGATGGTGAAAAGGTGGATATCGGTGCCAATGCCTATGCAGACATCAACATCGTTGCCGGTGCTTTGAAGCTCTACTTAAGGGACCTTCCCATTCCTGTCATTACATTTGACTTGTACTCCAAATTTATTCAAGCTGCAAGTAAGGGCTCCTTTCTAAGCAATTCCATGCTGTTACTGCATTGGTGCTTTGCATTGCTCTGAGAGTAATCCTATACTGATGTGATGTAGAAATTCCAAATCCTGAATCCAGACTGGAGGCCATCCACGAAGCTTTGTTGCAGCTCCCCCCGGCCCACTACGAGACCCTGCGATACCTGATGGCTCACCTCAAGAGGTTAGTTCACACACATCGTTTATATTTTCTGTTATATCTATAAATCCAATGAAAAGACTAACAGTAAATTGATCCAACTAATGTCCTCTGTGTCAAAAAGCTATTATAAACACAAATTGCAGTGACTGACATGTTCTTTGATTGGTTTATTTCAAGTCAGTCCCAAATACACTATCCTATTGCCAGAAAGTCTTTTTGAAAGGGTTTTTGAAAATAAGATAATTATATGCAAGACTCATG
This sequence comes from Monopterus albus, assembly GCF_001952655.1. Classification (NCBI taxonomy): domain Eukaryota; kingdom Metazoa; phylum Chordata; class Actinopteri; order Synbranchiformes; family Synbranchidae; genus Monopterus; species Monopterus albus. The sequence continues at coordinate 2,718,615 of NW_018128007.1, read as the reverse complement.
AATTTAATATTCCAGTAGTCACTTATTTTTCTTTTATACATTGTCTGGTTGTTCTGTTGTATGACTTTTTTTATTTGGATTGCATTGTCTGAAACTTCTAATGCTGCCATCTTGGCCAGGTCTTCCTTGAAAAACAAGTTGCTAACCTCAGTGGGATTTGCCTGGTTAAATACAGTAGATACATGATTCTGTTCTTCTTACAGACTAGTTATCTTCTTATATTTTACAGGGTGACAATGTTCGAAAAGGACAATTTAATGAATGCTGAGAACCTGGGGATTGTCTTTGGTCCAACACTTATGCAGCCACCAGAGCAGAATGCCTTGACAACCCTGAATGACATGAGACAACAGAAACTAGTGGTGCAGCTTATGATAGAGCATGAGGATGTCTTATTCTAAGGACGTAGGCATGCTGGCCAGTTAACAAAACAGGAGAGTTATTTATTCTGTCAAAGAGGAAATTGAAGCCACCTTGATTCTAGTGAAGTTTCAGAACTTTTTTTTTTTCTCGCATGACTTTTAGTTGGAGTTGGTTTAGTGTTGACATTGTCTTGTTACTGTAAGTTTGGGGTTTCCATACTCTGCCAAGAGCGTTGTTTTTATATTAGCAAAGGATCCAATATTTTTAACTTCCTCGTCTGCTGTTCCCTCCTCTCATTCATTTGAAGACTGTCACTACCTGGTGTAGACTCAGTCATGATGACAGCACTGTGTGAAATCTGCCCCAGTGAGGGACTGGTGCTGTGGAAGCCAAGCCTCAAAGCAGCAGCTGATTTACCATTCCCACATGACGTGTGCATATTTAGATTTTTGTGGGAAAGCTGGTTAAACTTTTAACCAGACAATGTGGATCACTTCATTGTAGATCAAATCTGATCATGTAATTATAAAAATCTTATTTTATATTTTGTGTGTACTAAGAGTTGAGACAACTAAGCGCTCATGAAGCACTTTTTTTGCAACAAGTGTAAAGATTTATTTTGTAAAGATGTTTATTTTTGTCTTTTACTCTGCATCATCTTCTGTCACGATAATAATATATATACTGTAGAGAATGATGTTTGTTGAATTTATGTCTAAATACAAAACTGTTCACAAGAGAAAAGAAGAAGAGTGACTATTTGTGGATCTACCTTTTCCATAGTTGGCGTTATGCGGGCGGATTAAATGCTGGTCACTGATTCACATCATTTTGCAGACTGCACTACTTAAGCAAAGCATTTCCTTACAGATGTTGGTTACAAGTTTTGTAGTAGTTAATTTTAAATGCAGTGAATGTGGATATTTTTTAAGTGAAATATAAGATTATGGCCCTTATTTCACTCTTTCTAATGTCATTACCAGCACTCAGGGCTGCAGTAGTTGCCATTTACTTCACAGTGCCATAGACTTTAAGTGATACTGAAGCTGTACCGAGCATGTTTCTGTCATAGTTTGTTTGATGTGATTAGTTGAATCCTTTCTTCAAATCCATTTCATTGCAAAGTATTTTTGTGACATTGCAATTAAAAATGTAACTTATCAAATATTTATAAAGAGTGTAAAACTTCAGGTTAAAATAATCTGGCCAGGAAAGGCACAGGTGTAACTTTAAATTGGGCCACTTGATGCAACTGAGCTATTGTTAATAAAATTTGTTTCACCTATGCTTCATAAGTCAAAATAGCTGCTGTGGGAAAAAAAAACCTGCTGCTCTTTTCAAAATGTTGCTTTTCAGTATCTCTGAACATGATTTCACCACACTGTGATGTCTGTGGATGCGGTTCAATCTGAAGATAGGCCCAGCTCATTGCCGGTGCTGATTTGAAGCACACTGAATCACGGGTATGCAATTAACATTTTTATATTTTGACAGTTATTTCCACATCCTTCCTAGCTGTTTTCCCCAGAATGCCTTATCTCTTATTCAGTCTCTGTCTTGCTATATAACCCTCCCACTCATCCAGTTTTACCTGTAGGTGGTCAGCAGGGTGGAATTTTGCCAGATACCATGTTAACTCCACAAACAGTGGTGCTCTTTGTGAGAGGAGACATGGTTGCACCATGGTGTTCATGCTCTGGCTCACTAGTCCAGTGGTAGTCGCTGTCTCTGAAATGTGTTATCACTGGCGTGTCTCAGCCTACTTCAGAATGTACAGTAATTTTAGCAAAGCAAAGAAAGCATTATTTCTCACATCGCTTTCTTTATTCTTGACAGAATTACAATACAGTTGGCTGTAAAGTTGGTTACTAAAATGTGTAACCAACAAAACTGAAATGTACCAGCTGTCTCTATGCTACAGCATTACTCTGTGGTGCAGTTTGCACACACCTACTGTATGTACTGGAGCAACTGTAACTCTTATACACTGTACTGTAACATGTCATGGTGACAGATGGTTTGTTGGTAGCCTTTACTGTTTGGGAGGCATGGTTTAGATTGCATCCTCTTCTGACAAATTAAGCTGCAAGGCTTGCACTACTGTTTATTTGCTGTAAGTGACTGACCCCTACTGCTATTTCCTCACGACTTACTCTTGATAACAAGTAGTGGTATATTTGACTCCATGCTTATTTTGCTAATTTGATCTGCCATAAACAGTATGGCAACAGGTTTGAGCCCACTTGTGGTAAACTGTGTGGGGGGTGGGGTGGGTTAAAGGTATGATAAAGAACAACAGTACCCCCTAGTGACTAATGAAGAGAACCAGATAAAATATGTATATAATCCAGCTCAACTGAGTGCTCAGAGCATACACAAGTTCAATTTTCATCTGATGATTGTTCTGACAACTAACAAGTCCCAGTTATTTAAAAAATACTTATTTTAAGACACCTGTAGTAACACTATCAGTGCATGTAAAATAGAATGAAACATATATCAATTTTAAGATCATATTCAAGTTCAGCCATAGGTAAGACAATGTTAAAATGCAGTGTAAAAACTCCAGCTCTTGGAAGAGGTCCTTATAAAACAGCCAGGAACTCATTCACAATTCTTCTATTAATGTTATTGTTTTGGAGGAAATCCAAGACACTGTGGTAGTTAAAAAAAACAAACATAAAAAGTCCTTTAGAGCTCATCATGTTGGTAGGTGAATTCCCTCACAGATATAAAACCATCTTTGTCTTCGTCTTCATTTTTGAAGATGTCATCTACCATCACTTCATGATGTGTGTCATTAGGTGAGTATCCATGTTTCTGAAATTCTTTCTTCAGATACTCTTTCACCTGTAGTGCAGACAAAAGCATAATGGTTTTCAGAAGTACTGTAACATCAAAATATACACTCATTCATAATACAAGAGCATAAAACCTGTTGCTTAAAAAGCAGTTAGAAGAAAACCATACCTCCTCTTTGGAGAGCTTCCAGTCATCATTGAGATCCATCTCCCTGAAAGACTCGTGTGACCTGGGACCATTTCGGATCTCCATGAGCTCAATGTCAAAAATTAGGGTACTACCTGGAGGGATCTTGCCTGTAAACAAACACATGTAAATGAAGCACATTTATGGTGAAACACAGAATGAAGGGGTAACTTTTCAACAAACAGTATTCTTCCAATCACAAATTTCTGAATACAGATTGTCTAGGTTACTCTACCTTTTCCTTCCTTGCCATACGCCAGGGATGGTGGGATTGTCAGCTTCCTCCGTTCTCCAGTGCACATGTTCTGCAGACCCTTATCCCAGCCCTTTAGCACCTCTTGGATCCCAAGAGTGAACCATACTGGACTGTTGTCCCCGTGTTTGCGGCTGCCAAGTCAAAAAACAAACTTTTTTTTTTATTATAACAAGCTGTTACCTTACTGTGTATTATTTTTCCTGCGCAGTTTGGCAGAACTGCACAGCAGTATCTGCAGAAATATTACAATCTATCAGTAGAAGTTACCTGGAATGAAACATGGTGCCATTACTCTCCAGAAATCCCTCGTAATGAACAAGAAGCATGTCTCCATATTTTGACTTGCGGTAACATATTAAAGGATTATGTAGAACTTCAATTTTGACTTCAGGCTCGGGCAATTTCCTTCCACTGACAAACAGTGAGGGGAATAGCAAACAAATTGAAAAAAGAATCATTTCGAGAGGCAATAGCTCACTTACAAATTGCATAAAAAGCTAATTTAAACATTTCCACGAAGTACAGTGAGCTTCCTAAAACTGATGGAAGGAATACCAAGTACGTGGCACAAACCTTCCATGAACACAATGTTCAGTTATCTGCCTCCTCCCTCTATAATTGGAGGATTCGTTCTAAAGTCCCGCCCTATATGTTCTTTTACTTTATTGGTGTTTCTATATGTCAATCACTATAAATCACACCCACAAAACTTAAATCTCACTGACGTAAGTGGGAGGAACTTCATTAGCGTCTCTCGTGATAGTTTAGAGCTTTATTCATGAAAAACTTTGCGCACTTTTAGCTACGTAGCTGATATGCAACGCCAGGGATGTTACTCTGTTAACCACACTGGGGGCCGGTGGAGGCGCTGAAATCAGCTGTGCATCGTATCTTATTATGCTAAACAAGTAATGAACGGCCAAAACACATGATAAACAATGGAAGGAATGCTATATAAGTGGACCAATTACATAAGTGGTAAGTTAATCATACGGTCGTTGTATTTTTTTCGGTCATAATGCTGGTATTTAGGCAGCTAGCTAGCACGACAACGTCACAGCGCACCGAGTTTAAGAGGCAACGAGCAAGCTAACGCTAGCCACAGTCAGCTTTCTTTCGGGTCTTATACACCTCTGTAGATTAACTAGCTTCTCTTCCACTCCACGAAATGAGTCATTAAACGAATTAGAAGTTAGCCTTATTTATGAAATCTTAACAAGTAGCCCTAGGTAATTTATGGAGATCCCACGATCTGTCATTATAATCTCTTAACTGATTAGTTGTTGCTAACGTAACGTAACGTCAAGGGTTAACTCCAAGTTTATATCGGCTTTTACCAATTTTCAGTATTGGAAATTTAAATTCTCATCTAAACAGCGATGTCAAAGCAGTGATCTAAAATTTCAAATGCATTTTTCAGGTTGGCAACCTCGCTGGTTTGTGCTCGATGGAGGGATTTTGTCTTATTATGATTCACAAGAAGATGCCTGGAAAGGTTGCAAGGGCAGCATTAAAATTTCCGTTTGCGAAATTCAGGGTCTGTATAGCTCACTTTGTCCTGTGTTTCATTCTACAACTGTGTGTAAAAATGTCTAACAGCCTGTGTCTTTATTTGCCGTTGCGTTGCATTAGTTCATTCCTCTGACTCGACACGAGTCGACCTGACCATACCAGGAGAGCAGCACTTTTACCTCAGAGCCATCAATGCAGCAGAAAGGCAGAAATGGCTGGTGGCACTGGGGACAGCCAAAGCTTGCCTTACAGACAACCGAACAAAAAGAGAGAAAGGTATTTCGATAGTATTTAAGCCAAATTTGACGTAGATTCCACTTATACAGCAGTAGGTTACTGTAAAATATTGTAAACATCTTCCCAAACTTTGGCTCATTTTCTGTGACAGAGCTCCAGGAGAACACAGAGGCTCTGAAAACTAAGATGTCAGAGCTCAGATTGTACTGTGACCTTCTTCTCCAACAAGTAAACAAAATCAAGGAGAATGGTGAGCTAGGAGCGACAGCAGAGGTAAGATTAGGGTTTGGATGAGTCGATGAAATAAGAGACGCTTCTGCTATTGCTATGAAACTGCTGTATAGGATAGCCCTTTTACAACTGGCAGGTTTGCTGCATGCTTAAACTTAATAATAGACCAGAGAAGTAGGAAATATTTTTTTAAAGCACATTAAAAAAAAATCATGGCTTTATAGATTTAATGCTGGGATATGTGTGTGTTTGTGCCCCTGTTTCCAGGCAGGTATAGACACCGGAAACATGGTGAAGTCTACATGCACTACTTTCCTTAAAACTCTAGAGGAATGCATGCAGATAGCAAATCGTACTTTTAGTCCAGATACGGCAACACAGAGTACACTAGGATCACCTCCAGTCGCAGCCATCAAACCCCAGAAGGTACATTTCTGTCAACAACTCATGATTAACTAGACAGTGTAATAACAATCTAGTAAAATTGGTCTGTAACTGTTGTCTAAAATATGTGTAATCTAATGTTTTTTTCTGCCACCAGATTAAACCAGTCATTCATTTAAACCAGACCCTTGGAGAAAAGTAGGTTGCTGGTTTTTTTTTTGTTTGTTTTTGTTTTGTAATTACTTGTCACATAGATGGTCAAAGTAGCACTCAGCAAAGTGAAGCCTAAATTAAATGCACTTTCAAGGGTTTTAATATTTAGCTTTTTTTGCTAAGAATGTGTTCATTCTTTGCGGCCAGGCACAGTTGCTAATTACATATTTTCTAAAGAAAAGTTTGAAAATACAGTGCCCTCAAATTTATTTCAGATGGAAAGACGTGGCTGAACCCTCAGGAGAGGCAAATGCACATGACAACCAGAGCATTGACTCTGGAACAGAAGAACCAGATCGGCTGGAACACCGGTTTTCCCAGACAGGTAATTCAGGCGTCCCAACCACTTGTGTTACATGCTGCTGACTTCCGTAACATGAAAACCAAGAGTACATTCCATAAAGGTGAGACCGGTTTGTTGTGTGTACGTCATCTGAACTGACATGAATAGATTTTTGCACTGTAGTGAGCGTAGAGTGATGGAGATCTGGTTATATTATTGCATTTCCCTCAGCAGTAACAAAACCTTTACACAAGGGAAGCTACTGCTGGTGATGGAAAATAATAATAGTGTGCCATCTTACGGTTGCTGCTCGATGTTTTCTCACAATGTGCAGTACCACATTACACAAAGTACAATGCCTGAATCACAGTTGGGCATGGTCACAGCTGAAACCAGTCACACCTCACCTCGTCCAGCTGTGATGTTGTTGTCATACTTTCAACCTATAGAGGTCAGCGCAGCAATATTATACTAGATACAAAATGTAGTGTGGAGCTGATCTTGATGTATGTTGCATAATTTTACTAAAACAATATATGAAGGATGAGTGTGAGGTTTGCATTAGAGTGGATTAAGAAGGAGAGTGACAAGATCTCCACTGAGTCTGTAAGGACCCTTTTCACAGTAATGGTGGATCATAGAGATGTTGAATAGTTCCAACATTAGGAGCAGTGCATTCACTTGGCTGCTATCTTTTAAAGTAAAAAGAAATCAATAGTAATAATTATACATAATTAAAACATCTATACATGTTTTACAAGCTTGTGACTCTCTCAAATATTGTCCCATTATTTGATTAGGTACCTAGCTAAGTGAGCTGAACTATCTACAACAGCAGAACAGAATTGGTTTTCAAGGTTGTTCAAGTCATTAAAAGCTGTAATTTGTTTAGAAATTCCACTGCTCCCTACAGAAAACAATGAATCTGAATAGACTGGAACTATTTGAAGCTGCATGAGCCATGTGACTCACTACCGTTTTTGATCCCTTGTGTCGCAACTCTTCTATCATAAGGGTTCTGCACCCAGTCTGATGAAAACTAGGCCTTAGACTTTAATAGATATCTTGACAGAACCCTTTTTCCATATGCTTGTTTATTTCTGAATGTCTCTGTTTGTCTGTGGTATCATGCAGGCAATTATGCAGCCGACGGCAAGAGCTCACGAATCGATTCTACTCTACACACTTACCTGAATACTCGTGATATTAAACACTATGAACAACCAGCAGAGGGAGATGAGGAAAATAAAGCAGATGATCAAAAGGAAACCAAACAAGACCAGAAGCACAAATTAGGCCAAAGTCAAGAGCATGAGGACAACAGGGAAGTGAGAGCTGTGCAGCTTCAGCACCAGCAGGAAGGTGTTCCAGACCGAGAGAAGGTTCAGCATGAAGGCAAGGTGTCCAGAGAGTCAACAGAGCCTGAAGACACAGAGCAGGTGGACACTTTCTTCAGCGTAATGAGTCACAGGTATGACAACAGTATTGTGGAAGGTCATATCCTTTAGAACTCATTAGTTACTGTATGGTCGTCTGTGATAGTTCACTAATCCAGTATTAGAATAAACCAGTTCAAGTTACATGTAGTATTTGAGGCACTGTATTTGTGCTACCGTTTTTGACTAAAATGCACAGTTACTTAGTTTGTGGGAATATATTGTACTATTGTGTTGCACAGAATAAATTACTAACAGTTTTGGAACATTTTAACTGACTACTTTTCAAGATGTCATAAGTGTTTTATATCAGTGTGTTCTCTCTTGATCATATGACAC
>NW_018128007.1:2706141-2710339 GCF_001952655.1 Monopterus albus | reverse complement strand
ATTTTAAGATCCTGGAGAGTGTTGACTAGTGTGACTAATTTCTGTAAAAGGTTTTGAAGATAACATTATTATAATGAAGGAAGTCACCATCCCATCCAGTGTACAACTGCAAGATGAGGGACTGTAGTATGCATATTTAAATTAATGGAACAGTTTTAGAGTTGGGCAACACACTATTATGTTGTAGATGAAATAGCAGTATAGTCTCAGGTATTGTCAGGCATATAATTGCATGACATGGTGTGAATGATTTCTCTGGATTGGCTTTGATGTTTGTACCCTTTTTTCTGTTTGGTTTGATCAAATAAACATTGAAATGACATGAATACCTCTAATATATTCTCCTGTTTGAATCTGTTCTACTTTTTTAGATTTAGTGATATAAGACTGGACGACGACAATGGTATCCCAACACAAGAGTTTTTGGACTCATGCTATGCAATAGTGCCTGTATTAGGTAGGCCAGTCACTGTCAGTCTCTCCTCATTTCAATCTACCCCTTTGTTTCTGTTTCTTATGTTGCTTATTTACATCTGTGGTCATTTCACCCCAAACTTTAATGAGATAAACTAGGACTACTTTCTCGGCAACTTTTCTGTCATTTGTGCATGCTCTGCCGTTCACATAATTAGCCAGGGGCCCTTATTCTGTCTTGGATTCACCAAGCTTTTCTATAAATGCTCTAATTTCCTTCTGCATCTTTGTCTTTTGCTGGCCTTTATTTATGCTTTTTATCCCAGCAACATTGTGATTAACTGATACAGGTTCTTGTGGCCAGTGTTGTAGGATTCGAGTCCTGATTTTCATGACTCGACTTGGACTTGAGCATCGACTGCATTTAGACGCTAATGTTGGAATAATAATTTGGCATAAGACATAGACACTGTTAACTTTTAAGTAGCATGTGTGTGTGCGCTTAAGAGTGTGTTTGTTTGGCTGTTTTGTCATACATGGTGAGTGAACTCCTTTTAAAATGGTGTGTTAATTGTGCTTAACCTTGATGACTCAGACTCTGGTCATGGGGACTTGACTTGAGGTTTAGTGACTTGACTACAACACTGCTTGTGACCAAATGTCTGTCTGTGTGTACTACACATAAATAAAGGTGGTCGGTCACAGATACTGCACAGCCAAAATATGTGCAGGACTTGAAAAGGACTTGCATTTTTTGTGTGGCAGTTTTGGCAGACTTTTTTTTTTTCTTTATCAGATTTGGTCCAAGATTTAGGAGGAGACGGATGAGGTCATGAGGAACCATCTAGCATGAGATATTTGCAAATTAACCATAGCCACAGTGTTTAATGATCAGTTTTGGATTAACTAACATACTTGGAGGTGAGATGCCAGTGTTTTCTCAAAAGACTGGCATTGTCATAACAAACTGTCCTTTAAAAAAACAGACACTGCAGGAATCCCTAAAATTCATGTAATGTTATATCCAAGCTGACATGACTTTTTAACTGATTAGGCCTGTTAAATGTTTGAATGTTGATTTGATTTATCATATCTTGGCACAGATCCACATATAGGTATAGGTGATATCTGTGACACACTGCTTACATGTACAGTCGTGTGAGCTCTTTGGCTGTGAGACAAAACATATCCTGGAAATCCCTTCCCTCTGCCATTTAACTTCGCTTGCAGAAAAAAGGACTTCGGGTCTTTTAGCGTGTCACGAGCCTTCATTATTTTCCCATTGTGGTTACTTTAAATTTGCTGTAGGGGTTAGTTAATCTTTTATTAACAGTCACGACATCCTGCAGTCCATTCAAAGCTCTAAATGGAGAATCTTAAAAAGCAACAAATAAATGATCATAGATTCTCTCTTTGTAGACAAACTGGGGTCCACAGTGTTTGCACCAGTTAAAATGGATTTTGTTGGAAATATCAAGGTAAGTGCACACGTTTGATAGGATAGGTAACAAAATAATTATGAAGACATTTTGTAGAAGATGCTTTAAATGTTTTTAAGTTATGATCTACTGTACAATAGGTCATCTTACTGTTTTGCCTTTTCTTGTCCCCCCCCCCACTCCCCCACTTATTAATCCTATTATTCCTGCTCTGTCAATATGCATTGCATAAATAATACATTGTAATGTTTTGTAGATGTTTATTGCATTTTTTTTTTGTTGTTCAAGTAAGTCAGTGCAAATGACAGCTGAGTAGAGTCAGGATCTGTCTCACGTCACTGTCCCTTGGTCCTTGCAGAAGATCCACCAGAAGCTGATGTCAGAGCCTGACAGGTACCCCACACTGCAGTCCATCGTGCTGCATGAAGTCCAGACGGATGTCACCCAGGTGCGCAACTCTGCTACTGAGGCTCTGCTGTGGCTTAGACGAGGCCTGAAGTTCCTCAAGGAGTTTCTGTCAGAGGTCAACGCAGGAGAACGAGACGTCCAGGGAGCGCTAAGTGAGCAATGCTGGATATACACAAATATAGGAAACGCAATCCATATTCACTGTTGAGTTTCCACTGATCTCTTCTTTCCCCTAGATAACGCCTATGGAAAGACCCTTCGACAGTACCACGGATGGGTTGTGCGAGGAGTATTCGCTGTAGGTATTTCCCACTTGCACCATTCTTTTATCACATGTTACTGATGTCCCAACTTGAAATGTGACTATAGCTTTTTTTTTTTTTTTTGGTCATTTAACTTTGATTTCCTCAGTTGGCCCTGAGAGCAGCCCCATCTTATCAAAGCTTCATCGCTGCCTTAGCGTCAGGAGAGGGCGACGAGCTAAAAAGAGGCTTCACTAGCAGCATGCACAGGGACCTGGGAATGTATCTGCCAGCCATGGAGAAACAGCTGGCCATCCTAGATACCCTGTATGAGGAATACAACCTGGAGTCTGATGAGGTAGTGTGAAACTGGGAACAAACAAATGTTTAGAATTCAAAGAAGGCCAAGACCTGGCTGCAGGGGCAGAGTATTGGTTTACTGGTGAAGGAAGGCACCACATGCCAAGAGTATCTTATGTACAAAATAATATGAGCATGTCCCATGTCAGTGTGAGGTGTTTCCAGTGGTATTTGAACTCTACAACAGCAGTAGAGGGTCCAAGCTTGAAGAAGGCATTGTCTGTATTTAGGAGCCAACAAGGAGCAAAGCAGACATTCACAGTTAAGACTAAATGGTGTTAACAACACAGGTCTTGTTCAGAGATCATTGACAGTGTAGGGGCCCTCTTAGGCAGACTCCAACTATACTGATTCAAGGTGAAATTTGTTTCTGATGCACAGTTTGTTACTGTATTGTGGCTTTTTATGTACTATGCATGATTTAAGGTACATAACTTCAGGTCATTTGGCTTTTGGCATTCCAGAAAAATCATTTGATTCCCCTGGTCAGAATGCAGAAAGAAATTTTCAATCAAGATTGCCTTGTTTCCTTGGATTCCTGAAACAATGTGATACTTAGAGCAAATAAACAAATGTCAGGTTGTTATAAAGTCCAATGTATGCTTTGTATGTGATGAAATTACATACTGGGCTAACTTTAATTGTATTAGTTAAACGTGTTTATTTGCACAGACTATTGAAGTTTAGTGACAGTGGTGGCCCCTGGTTCCCCTAAGTCCTGAGGCTAACAATGTGTTTAGACTTACTTCGCTGATATACCATGAGCTGTTGCTCTAGAGACTTTCCACAGGATCAAAAAGGAGCCGTCGTGTGAGTGGCTTTAGCCTCTGCCGCCTACAGTACACACATGAAACAATACAGTGTAGCTGGTAATGTACTGACAACTGCTGAATATTTATAGACATCCTCTGCACAAACCTATGCATTACCACAGTGTCTATTTATTATTTTTTAAGTTATAAAGTTCATGCTAATGTATTATTAGCCATTTGTCCATCTCTTGTGTGAATGTATTGACATTTGTAGCCACAGAACACGTTTATCGATTGCCTGGTTTTATGTATTAAGCAACACAGGTGCCAATAGAAAACTGGATATAGGCCAAGGCCTTGAATTAACCAATTAACAATCTTAAAGGAGATAATTGTGAAGTTATCCATCTCTGTACTGATAATGAACAGTAGTTTGCTCTACACAGTTCTCGTCCATGCACTGTTCTACATGTACTGGAGTGTTACCAGGTCTGCTCTATGACGTCGGTACAACAATTTAAAATAAAAAGTCTCAGCCAGGTTAAAGTTAGGCCATAGACTCACTGAGCCATTGGAACAAAGC
>NW_018128007.1:2701154-2706105 GCF_001952655.1 Monopterus albus | reverse complement strand
CATACTATTTTAAACTTTATTCTAACTTTTATTTTGCGTTTTCAGGATTGCATACAGTGAACAATCTTGTACAGTACGTCATTTGCAGTGGATGTACAGATGTTGACTAGGCCAATTTCCTTTTGCAGATAAGTTATGATCTTAATCCTGAGAATATGCTACTGTAATATAAACCTTTTGATTTTTTTTCTATGAATGTATACAAGATGCTATTTGATTTTTACTTAATAAATCATTACGTTGTCTTAGTGTGTGTCCAGTCCTTCTGTCGTATGATATGGTATCTTGTGTAAGATAAAGGGTCAGAGGTAGAATAACTATGTATGTCTGCACAGATGTTTGTACAACAGCAACAAAGCCCTAATATCATCCTTGCATACCTTGCTGTGTTTTGCATGTGCAGCAGTAGCGCGTCTGCTGCATGCCAGTAATTCCTACCTTTGGCTCTAGGATTTTGACTTGGCCTAGGCTGACAGCTGCGTCCCCGTCTGCTTCATGTCCCTGTGGCCTCCCCTTGCATTGTACCACTGCTGTAATGCTACACCAGCCAGCCTGCACTAAAATAACACCTTTTGTTGGAAAAGGTTTATGATTTCACATCAGCTTAATGTCAGAACAGTTGGAGGTTCAAACTCCACAACCAGTTGACTTGAGGAATTCTTCACAGCCGATCTTTTCATTATAGAGTCAGTAAAATCAGGTTGCCTGCTCCATCCCCAGTGACATTTTGTGCTGTTCTGAGACATCTCTGTGGTTCAAATCTGATTGACCTGGTCAGGGGAATCCACATGACAGGATAAATATACCAAGGTAAGCTTTTATGTAGACATCTCAGCAGACAAATGGTCCTGATGAGATTTAGAAAAGAATTACAGCATGCTAATTGAGTTATGTGGTCGCATCCAGCCTCAAACAGCTCAGCTGCAAGGCTGGCTGGCTGGCTGGCTGCCATTCCCCAACCCGTATCACCGTGCCTCATCTCCAGGCACAGACTCAGCTCTGAGGGGCTTCATCAAAACTAAAAACCTATTGCCATAACTGAGTAAACATCAAGATTTCACTGTGCTCTGACGATTTTGTCTGACACACTACTTTTCACAGAGATACTGACAGCATCTCTTTTCTCACTTGGTTTTCCACTTCTCAGTCTACTCAGCTCTGAAAGCACCGATAGCATCTCAGTTACTGTCTAGATCCTGCTCAAAGCAGACAGGGAGCAAAGCCGCTGGCAAACCTCAGAGTTTAAAGCTGCACGAAAGACAGTGATTTAAAATGTCATTTTATTTTCTAATATTTAGAAATTTTTTCCACAACTACTATATAAATCATATCAGAATGAAACAAAATGAACTTTCACTATTGCAATCAATACATTTCAAAATGCCTTAACAGTACGTTACCACATGCATGTCTTTGTTTCAGCATTGTTGTGCATACACAGTACAGGATACAGCACAGGCCACAGTCAATGTTTTTCAGCTTTGTGCACGGCCCAATTCATCACTATCGGGTGTGTCATACACATTGTACTCACTGTCGCTACACTTGCCTTTTGTTAAGACACCTGCTATGCTGATGAATGTCATAATTTACAGAATGATGTTTGACACAATGGAAGTGTTTAACACTCATTAGCACAGTATCACAAGCATGCAGACAACTATACAACAGTTTATCTTGCGATTGCTTTTACAGAAGAATCGCTTTGTAACACCTGACTACATCTAAGTATGGCTGAGAAAAGGTCTCCCTTGGCACTGCGACTTGTACAGTAGCTTATGGAACATGTCAGCTTATATCGACAGTTTCCTCGCTGGTGCCCAACGCACAGCGGACTACATCTACACTAAGTTTACTGCTGAGTTTCTCTGTTGCTGTATATAGTGTAAGACAAAGACTGAATAGAGAGGTATTAGAGTAAATACAGTAATGATCATAGAACAGACTGGAATTGAAATTCCTCCCCCTTTAGCAGCTACAGACTATCCCAGCCTTTTCTGTGCAGTGAGAAAATTAAGAACATAACAGTTTCAAGCCTTCACAAACAGTAGATTTAGTTTCTCATCGAAGCACAGGGAAGCAACTGGATCAAACCTACCGGAGTGCACGTTTTACCTGTGTGCCTCAGTGTACAGTCACTGTCATTTAGAGATTAGTGGAGGACGCCTGTTCCAGCAGTGTGGAGCTACATTACCTGTTGGTTCCTGAGAAGTTTTTGAATTTCTGAAACCTTGTCCAGACTCTGGATGTCCCTGTCAAGTAGGCAGTACCACCACAAGCTAATAAAGTGAAGTCAGCCTTTGAAGAGTCCCAGGAGCTGGGAGACTTCAAGTGTGGCCTCCTGGTATAACAGTCTCACTGAAATATTACAAGTGCATAATTCAGGCACCATATCCACTTGTAGCGCCATCCCTAACCTACACGTTGACCTTAATGCTTGTCTGGTTTTATCAATACAAATGAAACTGATGTGATAGTGAAAGTATACAGTACGAATCTTGTTGTGGCAATAATACAAAGGCTACATGACTGAGTAACAGCTGGGATTAGTAATCAAAGCCTCATGCAAATGTTGTGCACTGTCACTTATGCTGCAGAAGAGTACCCGGGGCTGCGGATCTGGTTGTCCTACTGGCTCTCTTAACAGTTTCTGGGTAAATTGGGTAATTAATACAGCCCAGGCCCAGCTCCTCTGCAGCATCTCTTACTGGCACTTAAGTCTTTGCATGGCTGTCACGCAGCTGTTCCAGTCCAGTCGGGCGTGGTGATGAGGCCAATCCTAAGTCGTCCTGTGCATTTCATATGTGTAGGTGAAGGTTTCCATTGACTGACTCTTAGGAGCTACGTGGCATTTCAGCAGCAGTACAGACGAATTATATGTTCTTTTAAATCATCGCCTTCCTCTTCCTCCAGAGTCTCTTGCTTGGAGCTTTTTTTTTTTTTTTTTTTTTTTTTTTTTTTTTTTCTTTGCATATTCCTGGTATCTGCGAAGCAAACAACGCACAGAAGATCCTGCTGCATTGCCCAGCTTCCTTCTCATGTGAAGTACTTGCAGTTTGTGGAGTCAATAACACAGTATGGTGTGCACTTAAGGTGGCCATATGACCTGCAAATAAGTTAAATGCCTGTAAGACTATTTTAACCCAACATTTTTTAATCAAGCAAAAAGTTTTTCCATCTACTGGAAATGTATACTGTGCTTACCCTGGAAGATATGAATTACATGTCTGGTATCCAAAGTCTTTTCCATCACACTCCTCCACTCCCTCATAGCGGTATCCATCTCCACAGTAGGCATGTTTACACTCTGTAATACAGGCATATATCAGGAGTCATGTTTTATGTGCACAGTGAAGGACAACTTATGAACTATTAATGACTACCTACTGTAACACGGACAGGTGACTTACTGACGCATGCGTCAGTGACGACTCCGTTCCCGTCATCACACTCCTCCCCACGGGAAATCTGCCATATCCCATCACCACAGTAGCCATCATCAGGTGCATTTTCCATGGACTGGAATGGACTCATCTGGAATGGAAAAGTCTTTTACAGAGTTAAAAAAAAAAAAAAACTCAGTGTAAAATTAAGAAAAAAGGATTCAATTCTGCTGCATGCAGAATACCTGGATGGGCAGCCAACCATCAGTGTCTTTGAAATAAAGAGATCTCTGGTCTTTGCGGAATGCGAGAGCGTTATCTGTGCGAAGGCGCTCCAGCTCTTCATCACTGTTCACAATGAATATCTGAATGAAAGGCAAAGTGAAGACATCCACTGACACACTTTCAGTATTTAGTGATTTTGAATCATAAGGTCACATTGGAGGTTTTGACTATCAAAATTTAATATGCCAACATGTGTCTCAAAGCAATATCCATCTGTCCACTAAGCGCACGTTGATCTTTTAATATTTATTTTCAAATAATTTATGCAAAGTTTATTCAACCCCAATAGCCTGAGGGTTTCTAAAACAGCATCTAGCATAATATCAGATATTTTAAAGATGTGCACTTTAGAGGTGTCACAGTACACCAGTATTAACCATAACTGTGATATTTTTACAAATTAAATACTGACATCATAATAATACACATATGATAATATCGCAAATAATCTAGAGCCAGAATCAGTCTGGTTGATGCTTTAACTAAGTAGGTGGCGGCATTGCACCTTAAAGTTGGTTGCCACCCAACAAGGAAAAGAGAAGAAGACGACCATCACACAGTAACTACTAAACTAGTGTTTCAGTATATTTTTAATAAGTCTCTCCAGACACAATATGTACCTAGGCTCTGGAAGGATGCTGTTGTTGTCCCTGTTCCTAAATCCAGCTGTCCTGCAACTCAGAATGATTTTAGACCAGTCGCTCTGACTTCAGTTTTAATGAAGATTTTTGAGAGGCTGGTCAGATCGGAGGTCCTGAGGCAGACTGAACATGCACTGGATCCTTTGCAGTTTGCATATAGGCCTCACAGAGGAGTGGAGGATGCCACAATTACTCTGCTCAATATGCTTTTTAGACATCTGGATCAAAGTGGGACACACGCCAGACTTTTACAGGTGGATTTTTCTTCTGCTTTTAATACAATACAGCCTCACATTTTAATTGAAAGGCTTCTACAACAATTTGATTTGAGTAATAATCTGGTAGGTTGGATTTTGGATTTTTTAATCAACAGGACACAGAGAGTAAGGGTCAATGGCATATTATCTGACCAGAGGGGTTCTTCCACTGGTTCTCCTCAAGGGTGTGTGTTGTCACCTGTACTTTTTATTCTCTACACAAATATGTGTCAGAGTAGATGTGACAATAGAACTATTATAAAGTATGCCGATGACTCAGTTATTGTTAGTCTCCTCAGTGATGGTGAAAGTAGCCATGGTTCAGTCATTGAGGATTTTGTCCATTGGTGTGAGGAATCCTATCTGCAACTAAATACAACAAAAA
>NW_018128007.1:2685344-2700700 GCF_001952655.1 Monopterus albus | reverse complement strand
TTTCTTTTATGTCTTGATTGGTGGAGCCCTGAGTACTTTTATTACGTTCGGTGTAGGCATCAGGTTTATGTGTTGTTGTATTTTATTCTTGTATTTTGTGAATGTGTCAAGGATGTCATTTGATCTGACTGCAAGACAAATTTACCTACGGGTATAAATAAAGTAACCTAACCTAACCTAACCTAACCTAACTAGCGATGTAGCTTCTACCCTACTAGACAAACAGTATACACTATAAGGTTATTGATGAATTTGACTGATAGCATTATTTTGGTTTATCAGGACATTTTTTTGACCATGATAATTGTGTAGTGAACATCATGACAGCCCTGGTAGTTTGTTTTTTCCTGCCAAAATCTATAAACATTTTAATTTGGCTTTTGAGTGATGTACTGACACTGTACTGGCCTCATAGCTGAATTAGAAACATCACAAAGTATGTTTTTGCTATTGACTATGACAAGACTTTTTTTTAATCCTGTTCATTTTTATGGTGGTGTTTTTTTGATTATTCTTATACAGCACTTTGGTCAATGACTGTTTTTAAATGTGCATTATAAATAAAATTGTTATTATCATAAGACTATTTATTCCTCACCACTGGTACTTTGGGATAGTTCCCTCTGGAAGGATAATCATCAAATGGAGAACTAGTGAGAGAGCTGCAGCTACACTTTCCAGGAGGCCCTGGTGGACCACGTGCACCCTTTGCTCCAACCATGTAAAGACCTGAACATATGCAGGAAGAAAAATGATTACAATATACAAATTAGTAACCACATGCACCAGGTAACTGCAGGCTTAAGGGCTGTTGAGAGTTCAGGCTCCAATAGCTGATACTGTACCACAAGTCATATGATTAGTGTGTGAACGTACATGTGGTGTCTTTGATTCATCAATCAGGAAGCAAACAATCAAATTAATTCATGGAGAAACCTGATCAAGGTAACAAATGTAACTTTATTTATTTGTACACCTGTGTGTAGGTACTGTATCTCGCCATCTGTGAAGCCATTTTAGCCACATGATGTCATGATGAGAGCCTCTTGTTTCACCCTCAGCAGATTAGATTTCTTTGGTGCTAAATAAGTTTACCAGTGTCACTTCTTACACCGGCTGGATGTTTTTTCTTTTACTCTCACTGGTATCACAGGTTTTCTGCACACACTCAGTGAACAAGGTGCAGAAATACACCAAAACAAGCTCCCTCATATGTTGACTACATATTCTTCCAGTATTCTCAATTCTTTTTGGAGGGATGTTAGAAAAGAGAAAAGGGAAAAAGTTCTCACCTGTGGTAGAAGAACCAGGAGAACCAGGATGGCCTGGAGGCCCCTGCGGGCCTGCTGGTCCCATGGGACCAATACTGCCTGGGTCACCTTTAATTCCCTAAAACACAATCAAAACAACACACAAGGCAGACAAATTGAAAATGTGTCTTTACATTATGTTTCAAAAGGTCTTTGGCAAGCACATAAATGAGTAAAATAAATGTATTTGTGTTTGCCATTATCCACATACAGTACATCTTATTTAAATCTGTGTTCTCAAACCCTTGGACTCCAGCCCACTGTCTCTCAATATCTCTGCTCTGTGCACTCTCCAGTTTACCTGCGTGCTCACTATAATGTCTCCACAAAATATCATTTATTCAAATTATAGTGTATACACCAATCGGCCATAACATTATGACCACTGGTAGGTGAAGTGAATAACACTGACTATCTGTTACAGTGGTACCTGTCAGTGTGTGGGGTATATTAGGCAGCAAGTGAATTTTTGTGTTGGAAGCAGGAAAAACGAACAAGTGTAAAGATCTGAGTGAACATTGACAAGGGCCAAACTGTGATGGCTGATGACTGGGTCAGAGCATCTCCCACACTGCAGGTCTTGGTGGGTGTTCTTGGTCTGCAGTGGTTAGTACCTACCAACAGTGTCTAAGGACAAACAGTGAACCAGTGACAGGGTCATGGATGGTCACTGATGATGAGGTTGATCTACTGTAGATTGAAGTTTAAATTTCATTTGTCCTTTTAAAAAGATTCCACTTTGTTTGAATCTTTGTTTCAATGGTTGAAAAAGAGAAACACTGAACACTGGTCTCTATGAAGAGAAACATTCAGCAGCTACAGTGGTGATGTCACACCCAGAGTGGGGAGGCTGCTGAATTGGTCTAAATATTATCTCTAAGTTGTCTTCACAGCCAGTTTTTAATCCTTTAACACAAGTTTTTCACTGAATGGTCGACATTTGTTCTCTTCCCGAACATGACCTATGGAAACGGATTCACAGAAGATGCACAGTGATCTGCAGAGTGACACGAGTGGCGACCGACTGCTGCACTGACTCCTGTGTACGCGGTATTAGGAAGGTGGTCATAATGTTAGGACTGATCAGTGTATATTACTATGCCCAAATACACCTCACCTGCTTGCCTCTCTTCCCTGGTTGGCCAGTGGGTCCTCTGTTTCCTGAGATTCCAGGTTCTCCTTTCGGACCCATTTCACCCTGCACAACAAATCAGATCAACTCATCATTAAGTTCAATCCGATTTCGAAAGTTGTAATTGTGAAAAACTAATTTTCATTTTCCAGAAGGTGCTGCTCACTTTTTGTCCAAGCATTCCTGGGAAACCCATTGCACCCTGTGGAAACCAGAAGAGTAAATCATAATATATTTTGTACAGTGTATAGTATAGTGTATATACAGTATACATGGCTACTGCTTTAACATTACGGATACACCCTGCCTACCTTGTCACCTTTCACTCCACTGTCACCACGATCAGCTTGAGAACCCTGATGGAGCAGAACACTGTTACTGTATGTAATGTAAAATAGATGTTAAATAAAAATATGTTCATTAAAATTCAGTGTGTATGCAGTAATGGCCACGTACCTTTTGCCCTTTATACCCAGGTAAACCCTACGATCAAAGATAAAAAAAAATACGGAATATCCATGATACAACAAAATATATGTAAAATGAAAGAGGAGATCCTGTGAGAATCATGAATGTCATTCATACCCTTGGCCCAATTGGTCCTCTGGCACCAGGCAATCCCATCAGCCCCGAGTCACCTTTCTCACCCTGACACAGAGAAAACCATCAGGTTTGAGACAAATTAAGATTTTATTAAACAAAGTTCCTGCATTCATGTTTACTTGCAAATTTAATAAGTGGATTTGCTTCATTTTCTCAGACATACACTCAACGGCCACTTCATTAGGTACACCTGTACAATTGTATGCAATTCATTGCAACAGTTCTGCATTAAGATCTGTGTTTATGAGGCTCAGAATGTTTCAGTTTTTGGTGTAATTGTCATAAATGTATAAATTAAAGGTTAAAGGTGGTGTTGTACTGGACTACATTATATTCAGCGGTGTTCCTAATATTCTGACTGTCTTATCTATGTAGCTGTTGAGGACAAAAATATAGAGACACCTCTGAATATAATGTAGTTTAGTACAACACCATTATTCAATAATAAACCTATAATTAAATTCATACATTTATGACAATTTAACGAAAAACAAACATTTTGAGCAGTGAGTGTAAATAAATACAACACAAAATATTACCCCAAACCAAAAGAGAAACTCTGAGAGCAGGCTTTAAGTTCAGAAGGTTATTTTGTACCATTTCAATCACACATATGAAAAAGGCAGTTTGCATGTTACATGACAGTATTTTACACTTAGCTAATCCTTATCTGCATGACCTTGTACTGACACTCAGCTGACTTAGGTCATGTCATACGTATGTTATACCATCTACATTATAAACGTCTGACTTACTCACTTTGGGCCCACTTGGTCCTGGCCATCCAGTTGGTCCCTGCTTCCCAGGAAGTCCAGGAGGACCTGTCCGACCCTAACAGGACACATGAGTCTTAGCACATGATCTGAGACACAGAAACACCTTATAAAACACTAGTAAAACAACTGCTACCACAGCTGAAGAAGCAGTTAGAAGTTGTTTATGAAGCCTTGGCCACTTGTGCCTGCTTATTTTGAGGGTAAAAACAAATTAAATTAAATGTAGTATTTGCTGCATAAGCTGACAGCCTGCTTGCTCCAGTATTTGTCAAACACTGCTGCACATGTAAGGGGAGAATGACTTTAATGAGCTCTGCCACTTTGCTCTCTTTAATTAAATGATGGGCTGTATATAGAACAGGAGCCTGTGCTTGTGGGAAATAAAATGATTTATGGCCTGGCTGAAGCACTAAGCTAAATTGCACTGCAGTGCTGCAAAGCTGCTCGGTCAGGCCACCAGCCAGTGAAGCTCTCCCACTGGGCCGCTTTTACTGCTCAATCACAGCAACTGGGAGGTATCTCTCCTGCCTGAGCTGATCAGACCCTGTGTCCTGAGCTTTCAGTGAGGTTGGGTGAGCTCATCCTTTCATTCTAATACAGGGTGGCTTGATACCAAATGCCTTTGAGATGTTGTGGGAAGAAATATGCTCCTCTTCTGTGACAGGAGAAGCATGTTATTAAAACAGTCTGTCTCAGCAGCTCTACATCCCTCACATCCTGTCAATGTGTCTGCCCCCTGTCAAGGTTGCACTTGCTCACAATTTCTTGATGCACACAACCAAGCGCTGGCAGTGCTCTGAGTTCCAGCTAGCGAGCAGGGAGAGGCAGTGTGTCTCATTTTTTGAGCAAATCCACTTAGCATAGAATATGAAGTGATTAACGAAGATTCCTACCTTTTGCCCAGGTCTTCCAATTTCTCCCTGACAACAGAATGTGGAGGAGGGGACAAGGACAGCAGTGATTTAATACACTTCCAGCAAGCATCTCTCTGTCATGTCAAATAGGTCGGTTACAATTTAGAGCACAAAAGAACAAGTAGCTTGTAAAATGTATAATGAGGCACATAAATTAGATGAAAACAGAAGACTGAGAAATAAACTGCTTACCTTTTCCCCATTAGGCCCTGCTATCCCAGGTAATCCAGGAGGACCCTGATAAGCATAAACACATACACAGCATATGCATATAAATAACAGAAATAGCCAGTGAAATTACTTTTAATGTCCTCAACATCCCACTACAAAGTCATGCCTGCTTCTGGAGGCCCACAGCTACAGCTCCAATTAGCTAAAGGCTCGGTGCGTCCTACTGATTTAAAAAGTATCTTGTGGGTTTCTTTGAAATATAATGAAACACTGCTGCAGCCCAGCTGGTGTTGCAATGGCCTAAGATGTACAAACAGAGCAAAAGCTTTAACAAACCAGTCTGTGTTTCACTTCTGAAATACTGGGCTAACAGTGGAAGAGGCTGGGTTTAAAAGCGCCTACAGAACCAAAATGTCTTTATATCTTTCATTACCAGATTACACCAGCATATAGATGCATGCTTGCGTTGGTAATCCCTGGAATTTACGCGACACAGTACGCCTTTCCAGGCAGACAGCTCTTCGGACAGTTTCTGAGAATGATGTGTGGCGCACTGGCAGGCAGTGGAAAAAGGCTATTTGTGTCTTGGCTAAATGTGGAGCGTTAATGGGCTGCTGTGTTGCCTGGCCCAAAGAAATCCCCATCTCCTGCACTACAGGAACTGTCAAGTTGGAGAGGAGATGGGGCTGACATGTTGCTGGAGGACTCATTCACACTTTAAATCTATGCAGACCCCATATAGTCTATGATTTTACTGAGAGGTTGGATTTATGTGGTGACAACATTATTCCCAGATCTACAGTTCATTGTTGTACAATACAGTACTGTAATGTTTTTGGGAACAGTGGATCCTACCTGAGGACCGGGGGTACCAGCAGCCCCAGGGGGGCCACGGTTGCAGGCAGAACCATTGTTATTATTGCCCGGCCCAGACTCAGCACCATTTAATGAAACGCCTTCATTCTGTAAAATTTAAAAAAAAAATGCATAAAAATACTGTTTTTCTTTCACAAATGCTAATTGGAGAGAGGACAGTGGGATAACACTCAGACAATACAGCAGCTGTTTTACTGACTTGATAAAGTTTGTCAAAGAACTTTGTCTGAATTTCATCTCATCAACCTACAGCAAACATGTTCCATCCTCTGAGTGTTTTAAAGCCGTCATTCAGGGGTCAGAAGTCAGTAAGACGCAGGTAGATTGGATGTCACCCAAAGGACATATTGACAGTCAGATATTCCACAATACAAAGTCACATGACTTCGACTCACATGAGTGTGGCGGCGCCAAAGTGAAGGGGGTGGAGGAAACAGTGGGGGTGGAGGTGGACCCACTAAACAGCATGGGTTGAATCTCCTCTGCTGCTCCTGGGAACTGAGAGCTGTGCAAAGTGTGCATGCAGGCAGTCGCACAGGCAATGATAGCAGGCGACAAAATTAGAAGAAGCGTGTCGGTACGGTAAAGTTTGTGTGTTCTCTTAACCTCTGCAATATTACAACAGAATGTGAATCCTGACGTCTTCATCAAAATGAGAACAAAAACGCTCAACTCAAGACACACAAACATGCAGGAGAAACTGAAGTACGTAGAATGTGACACACACATACAAAAACATCCCATACATATCCCATACATGCAGGAGAAGCATAAACGACAGGGAAACAGGTGCAAACTATCAAATCATGACACCCGTCCAGCAGAGTTCCCAGAGCTGGACAGCTACAAAGTGCCTGTGTCTCTCACTGAAACACTGGAGCTGGTCTCGCTATTTATAGAGGCATTTCCAGTCCACCTCATGCAATACAAGTCAAAACAAGTGCATTTTACAGATAATGAGCTCCATATGAATCCCAAAACTAGACATTTAATATCTATGTTGCTACAGTCCAGCGTCCTCTGTGCATGCTTAGTACTGCATGTAGCACACACACACACACACACACACACACACACACACACACAGGCTTTGGCTTGCAATATTCTTACCTGCTGGGAATGAAATAATGCTATCCAGATAAGAGGACTGAGCCAGGCCGTAACAGAACCACAGTGGCAGATACAGTCCAAGTGTTAAAAGAGTCATGCTGCTCCAGATAGTAGGCTGACTTTATTTCTGATCCACAGCAGCCCTCTCACACTGCCCGTCTCTCTCCTCAGTGTCCTGTCCCTCTGCTCCCCTCCCTCTCTGCTCTCGCTCCTTTATGCCCTCAGAAGAGGGTATGCTGACCAATGACCATTAAATCTTTCTTCCCCATCAGTGTGCGCTAAAATTAAAGGAGACAGCCCGCCAGCTGCTTCGGGTGCCAATATGAGATCTCTACTACTGCAGGGGATGCCTTTTGTTGTTTCCACTCTTCTCAGAGGGAGGCGTATCACACAGTCGCCCACAGTTGGCTTCTCTGCAATAGGATTCGGCACAAAGGTGTAAAAGTACCTGTGCACATCCTGTGACAATTTTATCAAGCTCCTGTGTCTGTATAAAGTCAATGACAATTTATTTTGGTAAAATATGGGTCCCATTGTGCATCACTGGTTTTATTGCCCCGTCTGTCCCACAAAAGTAGGTGTCTGCATTTCCACTGAGGCTTTAGGGTATATGAGAGCTGTAAAAAACCCCTGAAATACAGGCGGTATTACTGCTCAAGAACACTTCGTCTGTCATGATAGGAAAATTATCAATTTGCGTAGAATGAACATGCTCAAGTAAAAAAAAAAAGCATTTGCAAGAGACTCAGTAAGCAAATCATGCAACTTGATATAAACTAATACATAACATTTAACTGATCTCACTACTGCAAAAGCCTCTCAGTGCAAATTTAGAAAAAATAAAATAACTAAACAACTGGATTTCAGCACCAAGTTCATCATAAAGTGACATTTTCACCTTCCCAGCATCGGTGTTGGCGCTGGATCCTTTAGGATGACAGCTTTCAGTCCACGTACAGCGTGTTACTCACACAACTAGATTTAATATGTGGGAGTACAGCTAAACTGAATGGTTGATTCATTGATAGGTTGGCTGACAGAAAATCAATCAACAATATGTTTTAGTATTTTAAAGTCTTTACAAAGCAAAGTTTTTGGTTTTTCGATGTTTAATTTATCATAGTAACCTGGACAAAACAAGACATTTTAAAACATTACAATGGCTCATCAGAACTATTTTTCACAATTTTCTGTCATTTTATAGACAAAGCAATTAATCTAGTTAAGACAATAATGATCAGAGCAATCAATAATGAAAATAATTAGAGCTGCAGCCTTATGTCAGGAAAAACACAGATTAGATAAAATTCACAATATCACAACGTATTAAAATGTTTTATAGTTTTACTAACTTTAATATTTGTGTAGCAACTATTACAAAGCATTTGTTATTTCATAGAAACAATTACAACACAAAAAGCAGCCTTATAGTGAATGTTCACGTTTGAGTTTCCTGAAGTGTCACTGCAGTTCTGATAATGCTCTGGACGAAGGAGGAAGCCGATCTCTCCTCAAGTCTATAAGTGGGCGCGTGTGAGCCAAGGAAACTCCTGCAAATACAGCCAGCATAGCATTATATTAAACTTCCTTAGTCGAGTTATTTTGTGTAAAAGGTTTTTTTTTGGCCTACACGAATGTTGTAATTTTTTTGACCTCTAATTTCAGAAATGTAAGTGTGCACCAGGTCCCTGACCCTGCAAACCCCCTGACGTTGCATGTGTCTGGGCTTTTTTTTGCAATAAGTTTAATTTCCCTTTTGCCAGGTGATTGTCCAAGCCACCTTGAGTGGGGCACTGACCACACTGGAGAAAACCAGAGACAGTGATAGTACAACCATGCCTTATGACAAGTACATCACTGCAACAATCACATCCTCAACCACCAGGGGGCCCACAGGATAGAAGCAAAGCATTTCCTGCCTGTGACTGAGGCTGAACAGTGTTAATCTAACTTCACAACAAAACTCTAGGAGATTCTTTCATTTTGACTTGTACTACTCAGGATGACTGAGATGACTATACACATTTCCCTGAGAGTTGACACTTACCTGCTGTTTTCTGTCAGAGGATGGGTCAATAAGCACATTGAGGAGACTTGGCCTCTCCCAGTCACTCAAGCTAAGCTCCAAGGAGATGCGCAGCTCCTCCAACGTCCTCACCAGGAACCCTCGACCTCCAAACGCCGTCATAACCTCATCATAGCGGGCCTCAGGTAGGAGGCTCACAGGAGGGGCTCTGGCAAGCAAAACAAAATTACACAGCTGATCAGATGGAGGAAAGCTTGACAGCTAATGTACTACATAATGATAACAATGTACGACTCACGTAGTGGTCAAATCTCCCACTTTTGCCAGTTCTTTCCACGTCTCAGGATTCACGCCACTGTATATGCCATTATTATTGACCACAATAATGACCACAGGTAGTTTATACCTGTAAATAAATAAAAATGTGAACTCAAGTTGTACTGGGGTTTTGAACTGAATGTATTTTATAGAGAGGAAGGAAGGAAACCCACCTGCACATGGTTTCAACCTCCATGCCAGAAAAACCAAAGGCACTGTCTCCCTCCACACAGACAATCCGCTGGCCTCTATTCTTGCTCCTTGCCGCTATCGCAAAACCAAGGCCCACTCCCATTGTTCCAAATGTACCAGCATCCAACCTGCATGCCATCAGGATTAACCAACAACAGGCTAAAGCATGCAGACTTAAAGATGTACTTTAGTGAAATACCACTCCACACTAAACCATTTGTCAACAGTGGCTACACTCTGTTTAGTATCAAAATGTATATTTGCTGTGTTTGAATACAAGTGGTGCTGGTCGTGTCAGAAAGGTCACAGCTATCTAAAGATTTGCTCTTAAAACATATATATTTATATATGAAGAGCTACAAAACAAATCTCTGAAAAACAGCTTCAATATGATCATATCTGTCTGATACAGGTAAAGTCTGAAGAGCGTTTGGGGATGGCAGTGAACATATACATACACAAGAAGCCTGGTCATGTGTCATTTGCAGGGTGTTGGCAATGTGCTAAATTTGGGACACTACTCTGTTTCTTACAGTGACACCTAAAATTATCATTGGAGAAAGCCTCTTATTTCATGCTACTTTCTAATAGTGCTCCTACAGAATACACATTCTGCTGTACAGTTGTTTTTCAAAACAAACTGTAAACTGAGGCAACCCCTCAAGAGACTGCCTTGCCTGTGTCGAGGCAGGTAGTTCTTCAACATAGTGCGTCCTATGTCCATGGTGTTTGCCCCCTCGCTGACAATGATGCAATCCTGTGGCAGCAACTGGGAGATGTGGTGAAACACTGCATAGTAGTTCAAGGGCAACGCTGTTTGCAGAGCGAGTGCCTGCGGACAGAAAAAGGCAACTTCAGAGAACCCACTCAGTTTGTCCAACCACCATCACTGTACAATTCCACTAGTCTCACAAATAGCCACTACTCAGCAAGTCCTCTGAATAACGTATGGCCCTTATCCAGTCTTAAGAACTAGAATAATAGGATGTCAAAATGAATTTGGGCAAGAGTGCAGGTGAGTCTACAGGGTCATCAGGTGGACAGTCTCTCAGAAACTGGTATTTTGTTGACTTGGGCCCATAAAACTTGGGAAGATCAACAGTGTGGTCAAGCACCCCCACACCTCTGCACTGGAGTCAAATTTCTTTCATGTTCAAACATACTTGGCCATTAAAGACGATTCAGAACCTAAATGGAGTATATGAAATACATAATTTATTACATTAATGCCACCAGCATGTGGCACACTGAAAACAGTTTGAGTAACCACATACAGTATCACTTTACAGATGTTTTATAAGTGCGTCTAAACCCACCTGTGATATTTTTGCATTAGCAGCAATTTTGTCCTTCAGTGTGCTCCACCATTCTGTATCAGGAGGATACTTCCAGCCATCTTTATGGACACACTCCAGGAGCTGGAAAAACAAAACAAAAACAATGACGTAAACAAACACACGAGCTGTTCTCTTGCAGTACATCTTCAACGCACATCAGAATATTATGACAGAAGCACACAGAGCAGAAGGAGAGAGATTAATCAGAAGTGTGTGTTTGTGGGCCAACTGAATTGCACTTACTGCACCTGAATGACAATAGCATTGATGTCGCCCAGCAGAGCAACAGCAGGCCTCACGTTGTTCCCCATCTCCTCAGCACAAAGGTCAACCTGCATAAAGAGCAGTTAAAATTACAGCACAGCAGTGAAACACAGTGCGGGGGATATGCACGCACTGCAGTGTCATGACAATACAAGTAATTTACACTAACCCTGAAATGAGTAGCTGTATACACCATAGCTTCATAGAAGTGAAGTATCCTAACAATATTTTAAAGGTCTCAAGGCCAACACTGATTTTAAACAAATCTCTTTGTTGCTGTATATACCTGAATAACTTTGACATCAGGGTTAAATCTAGGCGGGAGACCAAAGTGCAGAATCCAGTTGAGCCTGGCTCCGAGCAGAAGCACAGCATCAGCCTGAAGAAGAGCTCTTCGTAGCAGGAACAGCAGGACGACGAGGTGGGGCAACATTGGGGTTAAGATGCAAACATCTGTTTTAAGTTCTTTTGGACAAAATGTTCTGGTATATGAACGTAGTGTAAACTAATACAGATAATGTAACGTACTAAATAACTTAAACTGATCTTTAATGATACACAGACCTTCACGAGCAATGGAATTTCAGAAGGATTCCTATGCATTTAAACATAAAAAAAACAAACTGTATTTAATCATTTTATGGCTGAGGAGCCAATATTTTTTTGTTTCAGATATGCTTACACTCAGAGGGTGGCTCACCTTGAGCGGGCAGCAGCCACACAGTTGTGGTGATCATCAGGCAGCACTCCTTTCCCCATGGGGGTGGGCAGGAATGGCAGTCCACTTGTTTCCACAAACTCCCTAAGTGCATTTTCTGCTCGGCCATAGGCTGCTCCTGTCCAGTGCAATATCACTCACATCGTTACAGTCTATCAAGTGGTCCTCCAGTGCAGGTTTCTAGGTGATAATGCCAAGAGATACAGCAAATATTTGTTCCAATGTTACCTTTGCCAACAATGACTAAGGGTCTTTTAGCTGCTTTCAAGACAGAGATGGCCTCAGTGACTGCGCCATGGTCAGCCAAACTCACTGGTGGAGGTGGACAGCAGGACACAACTCTGCAGGAGAAACACACTTCTCTGACTGTCTTACACACCTGTAATCACAACATTCTGCAGGGTCTTTAAACTGCAAAGATGACAGCAAACCTGACTTTACTCCTGTCCACATTGGCATTGACCATGTCCCCAGCAATGTCCACATAACACGCACCTGGACGCCCATACATGCTTGTGCGAACTGCCTATGAACAATTAAATACAGTAAAACTTTAAATCACATTTTATTTAATACCCTCAAACTACACAATATGTATCTGATTGGGTCTGTCAGGCACATTACTGAGCTTTATAAATAAAATAAAATAAAAAAACTATACAAGATGAGGTTGAACTGCTACCTTCTCTATTACTGATGGGATGGCTTCCAGACTGCTGGGTCTGGCAGAGAATTTGCTGTATAGGCGACATGCTTCCACCTAGCGTCAGATAAAAACTTTCACATAATGAAGCTTCAGCAGGCAACAATCCAAAAGAAGGGACACATTACTGTACCTGAGGAAACTCCTGAAAGGCTCCTGCTGTTTCTTGGTTTCGATCTGAGGATCCTCCAATAACAACCACTGGCCTGTACAATGACAATATATACTTTTATATGACTGGAGCCCACTGCTGCCATGTTAAAACTACATAAACTGAAGGAAAAAAACAAAAACAATACATACCAGCAATTCATGTTAGCATTGGCCATTCCACCCAGAGCATGAACGAGTCCAGGTCCAGACACCACCAGGCAGGCACCTGGTCTGGGACACAGCAGCACATCAGACACAAACTCCCAGCAGCTGCTCACATTGTTCTGTTGGGTTACTAGTACATCTTACCTCCCAGTGAGGTATCCAATGGCAGATGCTGCGTAGCATGCCTGTTGTGTGCCAAACCTATTTGTTTTAATCAAAACATCAATGTAATCGTTTTTATAATACTTCAGCAGAATATGTGTTTTACCGCTTGCTCGTTGCGCATTCCCACATATTTGATCCCTGCAGCCTGAGCAGCCACGGCCACTTCAATGACAGGAACACCAACGATCCCAAACATGTACTCCACTTTCTGCTGGGAGAAAAAAAGCACCGCTAAACAAACCCGGGTGATATATGAGCTCCATGAAGAGCTGCGATCATAAGTAGCAATGAAAGGAATATTCCAGCATTAAAGGTTAAACCCGACATGAACTTTGACACACTGCTGCAGCATGATGCCTGCTCACGGTGACATTACCTGGACCTTCAGAGACTCAGCCATCAGCTGAGCTCCTGTCACTTCGTCCATAACGCTCCACAAACCTGCAGAGCCACAAGTGAGGCCAAAAAGTTTGAAACTATTGCAACTACCAACTACATAACAGAAGTTAATGTTCACTACCCTCTATCCTAGCACTTCCGAGTTTTAAGCCAATCACGGGGAGCCACTGATTATGACCTCACTAAAGGACCATTACACACCGTTTTAAAAGTAGACTACATTACAGGATGCGTGGATTACTGCACACATCATTTTTAAGCACAACAAAACAAAAAAATTTAAAAACTTGTGCAAGTATCTGGCATTTTTAAAAGCATTTGACACACTTTCACATTATCAGAAAATGTGCTAAATCAGTTTTTTTCCTGTTCAAATCTGACATCTGTTACCACACTTAAGATTTCAACATTTTAGTTGATTAAATTAGGGCAGCAACTTTAACTTTCATTATTGATTAATTTGTTGATCATTCTCTGAATAATTTAACATATTATCTATAACATTTCCAATAGTAGTCATTATAATTTCTCCATACAAGGTGACATTTTCAAGTTTCTGTTTATAGTTTAAAATATAATATTAATAAATAAAGATTCATCAAAGATCAGTAAAAGTAGAATCTGACAGATAATGTAAAACCAACATCACTTACACATAAAGTCAAAAAAGTTAATTTGATTGGAATTTTTAGCAGGCGATGTTTTGACTTGTCATAGCAGGAAAAGCACAGGTGGTGCTAATGACATTAACGATGAGCGTGTTCTGCTCAAGGGGTCGCAGTAACAGTGAGCCAGCTGCTGGACACCACAACCCTGAAACGGACACTGCCAGCATTAATGTTATTACTGACACCTGTGACTTTCCTGTCATGTTGAAATGTCCTCTGTGAAAACCAGCTTTCAAACTGCTTCAAGTGTGTCATGTAGTTAACAAATCCACCATAAAAAAGACTGTTCAATATTAAATATCTCTTTATTACTCATAAAATATACAGCAATTTCAGTACTGAAAGAATTCATGGGAGCTTTGAATTCACAGTCATATTTCTATGTACATGCTAGTTTCATTCCTCTTCAAGAAAAAACATGGAAAGGACCAAAAGCCTTTCCCATTCTAATGAAGCTAGCAAATGTATTGTACATATCCAGTCAAGAGGATTTTTCAACAGCGAGAAAAAGGCGAGTTTTGAATTATGGTGAGATCAAGTGGTTTCTTTTTTTGACGTTAAAGCAAGCAAAACCTGTCAGCAATCACTAATAAAAGAGCCAAAACAAAACCAAACCAAACCAAACCATTCAAACAGAAGAAGATCAAACGCGGTCCAATCATTGGTTTACAGTGTTTTACCTCACAAAGCTGAGCCCCAGATACCTCAGTATCAGATCAGTGCTTCCACAAATGTTTCATTGCTTACCTAGTGTGCATCGCTGAACTTTTACAGCTGCCCCTACAAACCCAGTTTTTCTCAGTAACTAATGAAGGCACAAAATGAACACATAAATAGGAACCAAAAATTCACAAATAATTTATTACTGATAGACTAAACTGCAACGGACAGGTCAATATACAAAGGCAAGGTTTATCAACTTAAAAAAGGCCGGGTGAACATTATCAGATGTTTTTAAATGACTCGGGCCAGCAAATCTGATTTTTCTAGACAATAAGAATTTTAAGACATTAACATGGGTATATTAAAATTTTTGATCTCAAAAAATAAATCATTTCCCCCTTCTATGACTTCAGATAAGTCCATTTTGACAGATGTAGTGTGAGGATATCAACCTCTAACTTCTCACAACAATGAAAACTGGCTCCTGTACCCCGCTTACTGAGAATAGAAACTCTCCATCTCATTTACACAGTAAAAACTGGGTTAAAATGCCTCCATGTCTTTTGGTCCCTGTTGGTTTAGCTCTCTATGAAGCGATACCACCTCTCTTCAGCATGTTATTGCCATACAAATGTCGCTGTCTGCCTAACAAATACAGTTTTTAGCACTCAAGAAGTCAGTGTTGGTTCAGCA
>NW_018128007.1:2635396-2685329 GCF_001952655.1 Monopterus albus | reverse complement strand
TGGTGCTGGACGAGGTCACGATGAGTGCGGGCCAACCTGTTGCACCTCCTCCCTCTCTTGCTCTCTGGTGGGGGCGGGGACTCTTAAGGCTCCTGTGGCAGCTTATCACTTCTTCTGCCTTCCCAAGCTGGCGATGGGTGATTTTTAAGACAGTGTGCGTGTGTTTATGCATTTATCGCTTCCTCCTGTCCCTCAGTACGTCTCGGAATCCGAGTCGTTGAGCTCCTCGTCCTTGAAGAAGCCGTCATGATGGCTGATGTTGTTGAAGCTGCAGTAGGAGCTGTGCTCGCTGCGCAGCATGGGCAGGCTGTCGAAGGTGACGCTCTTGGAGGGGCTGGTGGTGTAGTGGTTAATGGCACTGAAAGGAAGCGTGGGTACCGATGTGCAGGGGGACACAGGCATCATGGTGGCCAGGATGAGAGCTAGGCAGTCTGCCACATCTTTGTTGGGGGCACAAGCCAAGGCAGGTGTGTAACCTGAAACAATGACAGTGCACCAGTGTTGCATATTCTGGAAATCTAAATGATACAGCAATAATTACATAGTTAACAGAACAAGCAATGTGCCTGGTCAAAGGGTTGTAACTACTATTTATTTTCAGTATCAATCTGATTATTTTCTTGATTTACTGATGAACTGTTTGGCCTATAAGCTGTTAGTAAACAGAGAAAATGTCTGTTGCTGTTTCCTACAGCTCATAATGTCTAATTCAGTTGTCTCATTTGTCCAGCAGTCCAAAGTTCACTATCACAGCAAACAAAGAGAAGCTGCCAAATCTCATTTTTGAAATGCTGGAGTGTTTGGTATTTTGGCTTGGGAAAGATAAATAAACTGATTACCTATTTAAAGCCAGCTAAAACACATTATCCCGTGACAAATTATTAACGGCATGTATGTAGATATATCTAACATAAAAGCACAATCTACAACACATCCTCTTAAAGCCAGTGGGAGCTATGATTACATTCTGATCCTATTTTTTCCCCTTGATGCGTTTTGTCCAGATCAGTAATGGACATTATTCACAACACAAGGCCTAGGTTTTAACAATCAGCTGAAAGGTTTGAAGTGTGGAATTATTTAAAACTAGAAATTAAAAGCAGCACGACGGCTATTTGTAACCAATCATTTCTGACTGGTTACAACCACGTCCGTGAGGATGCATATTTTAGTGTCACTCCCCACTTTAAGCTCTAAATATATAAAAAAAAGTGATGGAATATAAACAGCCAAAGTGAAACCAGAACTTCCCGGACAAAGAAAACACCATTCAAAATCTCACTGAGATTTACGATCTGGCTAGAAACTAAAAATTCAGCTGTCAGTCGTTTTTAGTAGTATGCTGCTGAGGTTCACTACATTTGTGGACGCATTAATGATATGTTTCTTTAAAATGACCTACTATTGGCATTAAAGCAATATTCCTCTTTTTACTGGGATTTAATGAACACCATTTCGAGGTTGAAACGTCGCCAGCTGATGCCAGTCGACTGGCAGGAGAATTGAGATGAAGTCCTGAGTCAAGATATGGCCGTATATGTTACACATCTTATATTTTTTAGAATTTAAAAAGTCAAGAGGTGAGACTAATATCACGGACTGCCGAAGTCCAGAAGAGGCTAGTGAATAACAGTGGTGTATAATATGTGTATGTTGTGCTGCAAATCATCATGGGAACTGTAGTTTTTCAGATGCTAAAAAAAAAATAAATCATTAATTAACCCTGTTAAAACCACAAACGTTTCAGTTGTCAGTAGTAAGTGCTACAGTGGTTGACCAATTAAACAACAGGTTGCACAGAGTCACTGAAGCTAGTGGAACAGAGGCTGACTGGATGTGATGACATGACTTCGGTTCTCTGTAGTAAAAGAAAAATGTTACAGTGAATTTACCGTTTTCATCGACTGCGAGCACACTGGCTCCCTTTGCAAGCAGTTCCTGCACCACTACAGTCAGACCGTTTCTTGCTGCCACGTGTAGAGGCCTTAAAAGCACAAAAAAACATGGGTGTGGTAATGGGCAAGTCAACATTTTAAAGTTTATGTATCTCTATCAATAACTGAAATCCCCCACAGTCAAACAAACACAGACTACCACCGTTCACATGCAGCAAGACACACTAATGTAATACAAGTGATGCATACGTCTGTAAGGCGGTGTTAGTGGCGTTTATGAGGTTTCTGTCTGTGATCTTCTCCAATATCAACAAGGCACTGGTTTCATGTCCCTGTAGAAAACAGGCACAGGACAATGAACACTGAAAAAAACACTTGCAACAACTTACACTGTAAATGTGAAGGGAATTCTTGCAAACTTGCAGAAACATGCTGTTTGCTGCTGGAGAGTGTAAGACGAGTGTGACTGTAGGGTAGTACACACCTTACTGCAGGCCAGATGAAGTGCGGTGTTCTTCAGAGCATCCTGCAGAGTGAGGTCAGCTTTCGCACTGCTCACCAGTAGCTCTAAGAGTGGGAACGCAGGAAAAACAAGCTGAGGTGAATTCAAAACCACAGAACTGACTGCTACGTCCTCCCATGGCACCCCCCCCAGTCAGCTAGCTACAGCAGAGAAGTGCTCGTACCGACAGCGTTAGTCTGGCCATTCTCAGCAGCCATCATGAGTGGGGTCTTCCCTGCGGTGTCGACACAGTTGACCTGAGCGTTATGGCTCAGCAGCAGCTGGAGACACTCCACGTGGTCAGTGAAGGCGGCTGCATGCAGGGGCGTCCTGCACAAATAACATCAGGAAAAGGCTCGTTTTTATAAAGTCAGGCAACCCTATTCACGATATGAACTGTTAATGCACTAGACAAGTTTCCCAGTATCAGGTGTATCACAAAACTTTCCAGGCTCCAATTTCTGTTGCACATCTTTAATTAGTACCTATTTTTACTGTCTTTGGCATTGACAATGCCAGGGCCCAGAGTGTCTATCAGCATCTCAGCAGCACCTTCATTGTCACGGATTCTAAACAGAAAGAGCACAGTTATTTCATCTTTTAAAAGTGTGTCCTCACACATGCTGACTGAAACAGAGGACAGCAGAGGATCTTACACAGCACAGTGGAGGGGGCTGAAAGTATTGCCTTCAGCCTTGTGAAAAACCTCTTGTTCCAGCAAAACCTCCACACATGTATCGTGCCCTGCAGAAAAGAAAGCATTAACTATGTCAGCCTACATCTCAAGGTGCTCATAAGATCGCTCTTAAAACATTCCTTATCAAGTCTCTATGTGTAACAATTTAAACTAAAAGAAACTGCATAAAGAACAAATAAACAAATAGGAAACATGAGAAAATGTGCACGTCTGTCTTAAATCTACACTTGCTAAACATCAGCTTTACATCTCCTTAACACTCCTGACCGCTTTTCTGCTTTTTAAGAAGTCTTCAAAGCATCATCTCTGTACCATTGTAGCAGGCCCAGTGCAGTGGGGTGTAGCCTTGGTTGTCTGTTAAGGCAGGGAGTGTTTCCACTGACTGGGTAGCATGGAGCAGGCCTCCCAGTACCCCAATGTGTCCACATGCTGCTGCCAGGTGGACAGGTGTGCGCCCTTTACAGTCTTGCATCAGGAAGCTGGCGCTGTGCTGAAGCAAGGCCTCCACACATTCCTCATGGCCAGTAACTGCCTAAGGACAGAAAACAAACAAACAGAAACAGTAGATTTAATGCATGCATTTCATTAGATCTGATAAGAACAGACCAGTGTATTGAAGAAAGTTTGGATTGGTTTACATCTGACAGAGGAGACTAGTTGCCACTAGGCAGAAGTAAAATCCATATGTTTATTCACAGCATGCCTGGCAACATCTCAGACAGACAAATACAACAAGCAATAATGTCCTTACTCCTCTATGCAGGGCTGTCCTGCCCCACTTGTCTTTGGCTTCTACGCTGGCTCCTTTATTTAACAAAGAATATACACAATCTGTGTGCCCGCTCAGGACCGACAGCATCAGAGGGGTTCTAAGAGATAAATAATAATGTCAGCGATTAATTTAGAATATAAGTGAAAGAAAAATCACTAATTTTAACTTACTGTCCATTCCCATCTTGAATGTCTACTGCACTTTGAAGATCAGCATTTCCAATTAGCAAACGCAAACATTCTGAATGACCGTTGGTGGCTGTGGGGAGAGATTGATTACTCCATTAGCATTAGGGCCTGACATTTCAGGTAGACAAATTCATGAGCCACCAACTCTGCGTCCGTACCGGCAGCGTGGATCGGGGTTCGCTTCAAGGTGAAGTCTTTGACCAGGATGGAGGCTCCCTGATTGATTAGGACATCCACACACTCCACATGGCCTTTAAAGGCAGCCAGGTCTAGGGGTGTGCGTCCTTGGCCGTTTCTCACATCAAGGTCCAGCAGGGACTGCACTAGAACCTCCATAGCTTGGTGGTGACCATGGTATGCCTGAAAATATTTATGTATCATGAAGAAGGTAACATAAAGAAGCATTTAGACTGAAGATAATGCTATTGTAAGGATAACACACACTACTCACAGCTAGATGCAGGGGGCTGACGGGGGCTCTGACATCCGAGTCGTTCAGGATGTCTGTCCCTGAGGTTTCCATTAGCTTTTTTTGGGGGTGGGGGTGGGGGGGGGTACACACAAGTTAAAAGCTATAAGCAAGAAGAATCACTGCACCGTGAAGCTCAGTGCTACAGGTCTACAAGACTTATGACTTTGCTTCATACATGAAAAACTCCAAGATACAAAAAGAAAAGTACAAATTCTACTCACCACATCTAAAGGTGTTTCACCTGCGATCTGAAAAACAGAGTGGGATGAACAACAATGCATTAAACATCACTGCAATATGGCATTACACAAATATGCTGATTTATGTGGCATGTACACTGGAGTCAGGCTCTCACCAGCTCCAGACAGAGGCGATGTCCATACGCCGAGGCGTAGTGCACAGCGTTGTAGCCCTGATTGTCCCGTATCCCTGGATTTGCATCATTCCGCAGTAAATATTCCAGGCACCTGCAGACACAGTAAAGAGGCTGTAGTCAAGGAAACAACATTTTTATGTCCTGACATGTTACTCAGCATAACCGATAAGCTTTTATCCCTCAAATGCAGCCTGCCTCCCACACAGTAACTGCATCTTCTACAAGACAGGTTTTTCATAGCATTACTGACTTTCCATCTGTGTCAGAGGCAGCGGCGTAGTGGAGAGGGGTGCAGCCACGTTCGTCCAGGTCATTGACACTGGCCCCAGAGCCCACCAGAGCAAACAGGCACTGGTAGTTACAGTTGGCTGCAGCATAGTGTAGCGGGGTCCTAGAAAAGCAAACAAGGCTAAGTCGCTGTTTAAAAATGAGTGGAGCTAACATTGCATAAACTTGAGCCAAATTCACCATCAAATGCTACAAACCTGCCAAAGCTATCCTTCCTATTAAAGTCTGCCCCAGTGTTGAGGAGAAGATTGAGGCATTCCAGGTTTCTGAGGGCACAGCGAGATTTATAAGATGGCAAAGTGATAAATACACGATATTCTCATTGGTGTCATTCATAAACTACAACTTAACACTTACAATTATTAAATATATTGCTCAGCTGTCCCATACTCACCCTCCAGCAGCTGCAGCATGTAAACAGGTCCTTCCAAAGTCATCAGGAGTATCAATATCAAAGCCTGCATCAGAGTAAAGGATTATAAACAAGCTCAAGCATACACTGTGTAACGTACATCAGGTTTTACTGTATTCTTTTCATATCACTGAGAAAAAGCAAGAATGTGGAATTTAATAACAAAATCATTCAAATACAAGATCATTTTGTACTTTGAGCAGATGAGTTTGTACTACTGTGGCCAAGCACACAACACAAATAAAGTTGCTGACCTGAAGACAGGAGCTTTCGGCAGCAGTCAGAGAATCCGCTGAGAGCAGCCAGATGCAATGGAAACATACCGTGAACCCCTCGTCTGAAAAAGCCACAATCGTGTTGAGTCATACAATATTACAGGTGCTAAAATTCTGGTATAAAATTAGAAAATGACACAGTCATCTCCATCAGTTACATAACAGGCATTACACATCGTCTTTGGAAGGATTTAACCATGGAGCACTTCCACAATGTATAAAGCCGCAATAGCTGCTGAAAAGTGGCGAACAGGCTCACTCACTTAGCCGTGTCAGCTCTGTTGGTGATGAGGGTGTTGATGAGGAGCTCGTGTCCGTATCGAGCTGCAATGTGCAGTGGTGTGTTTCCATTCTTATCTTCACAGTCAATCTCAGCACCTTCAGAAAACAAAAATGAACCAAGCCCTTAGTCAGTGTTACAGTGAGAAGCAGCTCTGGTTTTACAGTCCAGCATGAGAAATACATTCACAAGAAAAAGTAATGGCACTGGTTGCAATTTCCTGTGCTTTTCACTTTAGCATAAAGTGGCCATGAAATGTGATCTGATCTTTACTATTGTCAAAAATATTAACAAACACAATATTTGTAAGCTGATAAAACACAAACAGGCAGGATCTTTCATGTTTAGGAAGAACACACAGCACTAAAAAGAGAACTGTGTATCAACATGAAAACATCATCCCAACAGTGAAGTACGGTGGAGGGAGCATCATGATTTGGGGCTGCTTTGCTGCCTCTGGACCTGGACCACTTGCCATTGTGGAGGGGAAAATCAGTTCCCAGGTTTGTCAAAGGATCCTACAGGATAATGTCAGGGGGGCTGTCTGCAAGGTGAAACTCAGAACAAGCTGGGTGATGCAGCAGGACAATGACCTTAAACATCAAAGTAATCGACTACAGAATAGCTTCAGAGACACAAAATCCACCTTTTGGAGTGGCCACGTCAGAGCCCAGACCTCAACCCAGTAGACATGCTGTGAAATGACTTCAAGAGAGCCGTTCACACCAGACATCCTAAGAATATGGCTGAGCTGAAGCAGTTCACTGAGGAAGAACGGTCCAAAATTCTTCCTGAATGTTGTGCAGGTCTAATCCACAACTACAGGAAGCGCTTGCTTGAGGTTATTGCTGCCAAAGGTGGTTCAACCAGTTACTAAAACACCGTTGCTAGTACGTTTTCCACCATAACTTTGTAGGTTTAATGGGTGTGTTCAAGAAAGACATGAAAGATCATGACTGTGTTTTATCAGCTTAGAAATATGTTTGATGTTTGTTGATATATTTGTGACTTTGGTGAAGATTAGATCACATTTCATGGCCATTTTACGCAGAAAACCAGGAAATTGCAAACAGAGCCATTACTTGTTCTTGTAAAGTCAATGAAGCTGAAGTTTTAGATGAGCTCACCATTCTCAATGATTGCTTGAGACCTGGAAAACCTCCCATGGATGGCTGTCATGTGGAGAGGAGTCTTACCATCTTTACTCTGGAGTGAAACAAAAACATGGTGGCATCACAGCATAGGTCATTTAGAATAGCTGAGTGAAAAGACTGCATTTCTGCTATCAACTGCTGAAAAAATAAACGCTTGGATTTACACACAAGCAACACGCAACTGTTTAAACACTTTTTCTTAACCACAAATATTCAGTTACCAGGTAACATCTTTCCCAATGATCACAATGTGCAATGTTTTTCCAATTAACCTATGTTAAAAATGGCAAGAGGAAACATCACGGTTTTTACTCACCCTGATGTTGACGTCAGCCCCATTGCACACTAGGAGCTCCAGACAGAGCGCCCCGTGGCGTGAGGCGGCTGTAAAATGGAGAGGTGCGAACCCCTTCTCGTTCACCTGGTTGACGTTAGTGCCGCACTCTATCAACTCATTCACCACTACGTCCTGCCCGTTGTAGCAGGCCACGTGGAGGGGGGTGTTGCCATATGCATTGGGCTCAAACATCTAGACAGGACAGTAAATAGTAAGTATTGACATGACTGTTTCCATCGAGACAAACTGGTACTAATACAGGATATGTTATCCTTCCAGCACCCAATATAGACATAGGTTGAATTGTTATCCAAAACATAACTCTCCTGATCAGATTATAAAATCTACCAGTCTATACAGTGTAATGACAGAATGCTTGTGGGTGGAACTTACATCCACCCCCAAGTCCAGAAGGTATTTGACAACACTGATCATTCCACTGGAGGCTGCCGCATGAAGGGGGGTGTAAGATTTCTTATCTTTGCAGGCCACCTCAGCTCCATGAGA
The DNA here is from genome assembly GCF_001952655.1 of Monopterus albus. Lineage (NCBI taxonomy): Eukaryota > Metazoa > Chordata > Actinopteri > Synbranchiformes > Synbranchidae > Monopterus > Monopterus albus. The sequence goes on along the minus strand of NW_018128007.1, from coordinate 2,677,174 downwards.
TGCCAGCAGCTTCACCACTTCTATGTGTCCTGAAGACAAAAGACAATGATTGAATTACATGCTCCCAGAACATCATATATCTCATTGGTCATATTATTGTACAGAATGGATCTTTACAATCCAATCATCAACATAATAAAGTCCAGATTTCTAATACAAATGTATTGAAACAAATTGTACATGTATAATTTGCTGAATAAAATCATACCCCAATATGTAACTGTCACATTTCTTCTGTGCAAAAACTTATGCACAACCTGTTCTTCTAAAAGGCCTAAGACTAATTAAAATATGTATTTTTATTTATGTATTTCAATTTTAAGATGAGACGTGTTAATTTTCATTTTAAGGCTTTGGATCTTTTATTCACCACAAACTGAGAGGAAATCCTAAAGTTGCGTATGAAATTAATCATGAGATGTAAGAATCCACGCTGCTGATTCATTACCCATGTAGGCTGCCCAGTGGATTGCACGGCGGTCCTTCTTGTCAAAGGCATTAATGTTTGCTCCTCTGGAGAGCAGGAGCCTGACCATCTAACAACAGCAACAGAGGAAACAAAGAGCAATCAGGAAAGCTGGCGAAGTGGTAACCTGACAGCAGCTTGTATAACTACTGTGTGTACATGGTGCTCTGTGCTTTGATACTAGGACTAAGGGACTGACCCTCTGGTCTACACCACATATTTGCATACCACTGCTTTTATTTTAGTCTGATCCTCCATGAGCCTGTAATTCTGTTTTATGTAAATAACTAACACATATGGGCTGTGAAATAGTTTGACCTGTTGTATACACTGAATACAGCCAGCAAAACAAGACATTAAGCATGAAACAGTCAATTCCCACAGTGTATCGTTGTTGAAGTATATGCAACAGGTTATATCATTAAGATAATCAGAGGTTACAACTGTGAGTCCCCACCTCAGTATCTGCTTTACTGCAATACTGCAACAAAACTAAAAGGTTCTCTGAACATCTTTTATGCACTCGATTGGTATAAGCATTTTCCACCTGTATGACAACCGCTTTGCATGCAAGTGTATGATTACAGTATATTATTTGCAAGCAAGTACATGAGCGGGCAAATGCTGCCTGTGCATAACCCTCAGTGTCAGTCTGCAGCCATGTGGAAGAAAAGATTATCTGAAAAAACAAGCTACTATAACTTCACCGCTTTGCCCTGATGTTTGGATTTGTGCAACTGACTCCCAGATAAATATACTATATACACTAGTCTAGGACACCAAGCTCTGTTGAAAACGGACTGGAAAACGTGAAAGACTAGGCCAAAGCATATGGCAACATTATTAATCTGCTGGTAAAATAACCTTGACAAAGATGAACACAGAGAAATAACCAATGCTAAACAAAAGATGATCTGAAGATAAGCTGGGGGTATGACAATTAAACTGTGGTTGGCATAGTCGCTAACAGCAGGTCGTCAGTCGAGCTATATGGTTATGTCAGTTGTTTCATCTCGCATTTCCTAAATGGGCAAAAAAATGCAGCCATTGTTCAACTGCAAAGGGTAGAAGGTCATTGTGTTTACACATTTATGAGTCAAACAGAAACACTTCCTCTTACTAAGAGCTGGGGAAACAGAGCGGCAGTAGTGAGTCCTAAAACCCAGAACTCAGTTTGTACTTTTGCACTTCCAGTTCCCTTGCTCTGAAGTCTATGGGTTTACTGAATGGGTCTTTGGTTAGGCACCTGAAATAAGGTCTGTCGTTAACACAAGGCCAAAACATTTTCATTTTTTGTTCCTCAACAAAGTATATCAGTAAATTACCCCCTCGTGATTTCTAATACTTTTACGTGTCGTTACCAAGGGAGTTGCTAACAAGTAGCTAAATGAGATTACAGAGGTCAGGGACATTAAACGTCATGACTGAACCTCTACAGCTTCATTATGCTTAAACTCGTGCACTTGCAAGCTATTCTAACTAACTGACACAGCCATGATCACTAGCTAGATGAGGTCACATGAGAGAATTTTGTAGAGCTCATCTCTGTTATCCTTGGAGGATAAATAGTGATAAACAGACAAGACAAATAAAAACAACAATACCAGACACAGACTATCATTTCAAAGTGTCATTAAGAAGCAGCAGGAACAAATGATCTTCTGAACCTGTTTGTTCAGCATTGTAGCAGTTTGTGTCTGTGCCCTGATGATAACAACATAAATTCACACCACAGGGGACGGCTCAGATCAGCCAAGACTGATCGGGCTTTCTTCAGAGACCTGACTGTATACAGGTTATGAAGGCCATTTAAGGATGAGCCAGCAACTTTGCTGCAAACCTTCACAGTACCCTGTAAGAGGTACACGGGCCAAACCAAATTACAAGCTGGAGGTTGTGGTGGTGACATTGAAGTCACGGGACATGGTACAGTTCCTTTATAGCCTAACAATAGCTTTTTACTTCTGGCAATCGTATTCAGATTTCAAAAATCATAAAAGTAGTGATGATTTGTGAAGATTATCTTGCTGAACAGAACATGTAAGTGTCATAAACTGCTGTTTGTCACAGAGCTTATTTTCTGCAGTAATCCAAAAGCCTACGGAAAAATCCCATTGGCTGTTTAATCGAGGAAACCAGGGTGATGCAAACTTCAGGTTGGCCTACAAAAATACGTCAGCCCTACGGCACTGTAAACATCCAGTATGAATGTTTCACCTCTTGGTGCGTATGGTACTACTCTCTTGAGAACAGTCAATATGAGCAGTACTGGAGTGGTTCGAGTCTTAAGCAGGACAAACTGTATAGCCACACAGTCAGCACCAGCCCTTTTAGTTAGTACATGTTCGGTTTCTTAAGGTAATTGTAATTCAAATCTTCTGCCATTTTTATCCATTAAGGTACAACTCAATCAATACTAAAGACATTATAGCAGCTCTGTGAGTGCAGCTCACAGATGAATCAAGCAATGGCCTTAAGACTCAGTATTACCTCCAGATGCCCGCTGAACGCTGCATGGTGCAGCGCAGTTCGGCCTGCTCTATCTGACACATTTACATTGCTGAGCAGGGGGACGAGGGCTTCGGCGCAGCGGACGGCCTTGTTAGCTGCGGCTATGTGAAGTGGGGTCTGCCAGTTTTTGTCTCGGGCGTTAACATCTGCAGAGTGTTTCAGCAAAACTTGGACAGCCTCCTGCAAGTCATCACATGAAGTTCAATAGTGTTTAACAAAAAAATAGTACACATTATACAAGGAAAAAATAAAAATCAGAGAAGGGTTCCCAAACCTCACTGCAGGAGGCCACAGCCCGGTGCAGAGGAGTGAGCCACTTGTTATCTTTGGCATTTACTCTGGCACCTACAAATCAGTGGGTACAGGCTGTTACACTGTTTAAGGTCATACAGTTCCATAACATCTAGTGTAACATTTCAACAAAATGGCTCAAGCCTAAGAAAAGAGCAGGGAGCAAAGCAAAGAGTGCATGTAGAACTATTTTACAATATTGAATGCAGATGCAGCATCTGGCCACATAAGCATAAAAATATTCTGAGTGAGAGCACAACGGCATATTTCAAATGTGACAGGTTAACACTGGTGATCATTCACCACGCCCTTCAGAACTCTGAAATAAAAACCAGGACACCAGCACCTCTGTGTTAATACATGTTAAATGCCTAACATTTAAACATGCTAAAATTGTGACACCAATTACATCGATTCTGTTTATTCACAACTGAAAAGGAAAAAAAAAAACAAGTATCTTTTTTCTATCCTCTTTTTAAAAACATACCTGAAAGAATCAGCAACTCTATAATTTCTGCGTCTCCGAGATAGGCAGCGGCATGCAATGGCGTTCGCTTCTCGTTGTCCTGTAAGAAGTGAGCAGATAGATACTACTGTTATTAAAAAGAAACAAAACAGCCTGCACTTACATGTTAACCTTATATTCTTTCTCTGCCTTATACAGGTAAATTAGGTCCTAATGTATAGTGACTTTAAAACCCACACGTTGCTATTTTATGACAGAAAACAGGGATTAAGCACACTTTCAGTAATTTGAAGAGCTTTCAGATGAAAAACATCCAAGTGCAAACCAGCCTTATTTTGAAACAAACACCCCCACCAAAGCTGTACTGCTGAGGAATGAAATTAAATAAGCAGAGCCAAAGGGAACTGTAAAAACCAAATATGTGCCATTTTGTATTCAAAGACTATTCACTGAAAGCTGTACGAGGTCTTTCAAGGACAATTACACATCAAGGGGTTTAAATTCAGTATAGCTTGAGCATTTTTAAAATAACAATGATACGAGGATGCAGAATTAGTGAGGGTGTGTATGGATTACCTGTGCATTCACATCCTCTTTTTTGAATATGAGGGAGCGAACTTCATCGGGATCCACATTGAAAATAGCTTTCAGCAAAGCAGGCTGTAAAAGAAAAGAGACAGTGTCACACTTGAAATGCCAGAATTCCAGGTCAACATGCGAGAAAAATTAAGTTCAGACCTGGGAGACCTCAGACCTTACAGGGATGTCAGGGTCCTCACCATCAAGTATCACAATACACACACGAATCATTTGCTCAGAAATTATGCAATCATGTTTGGGCAGCTAAAAGTCCCTCAGTATTCTTGATGAATTTCAGCAAAAATGATGACCCCACAAAGCAGCGAATGATGGAGAAAGCCCGTCAGGAGTGACACTGACAAATGCCGAGCAGCCACTTTCTAACTCCATTCAGTGCTTACAGTCTGTTGACAGGCCAGAGAACCAGATCCACAACATGCCACAGACAAACATCACAACCTTTAAACAAACACAAGTCCAGCCATGTGCTCCGAATCACGGATGTGATCTCCATCTTCACACTTCCTCTTGACAGATGGCAAAAAAAAACAAACAAGGTTTCCAAAGCAAAACTGATGTAAAGGAGAACGCTGCTGAGATCTTCTTGATGTCGGACTCTTAAGAATTGTGCTGCTGCCTTTGCTTCATACAAAGTAGCCTGAACCTTCCTAAGAGAAAGTGATACTATGTAATTACACAACTTAGGCTATGCTATATTTAAGCAAAATATTGTGTGCATATAAATAATGATTCACATGAAGGATACAAATGACATCTCATGTCAGTTAAAACGTGTTCCCTTGATTCCTCTCTCCTTGCATCTTACGAGGGTGGGACTCAGATGTAAGAAAAAAGTTGCAGGGCAGGAAAACATGGACGCAGTTAGTGGAAGTGGGATTCACCAAATGCCCCTCAACAGTCACACATTGTAATGAAGCTGCGAGAAAGAGCTAATGGACCTTCACGTTGGCCAGCTCAACACTGGTGTGCTGGTCCACATAACATCAGCAGTTTTTGATCAGGCTGTTTTCCACAGCCTGTTGGGAGGAGGCTGGCATGGATGGGGAGAACAGTGAGGGTAGGGGATCCCTTCCAGATGCTGCAACTGCTTGCCCATCAAACGCCCAGATGGAACATTCCTGGCTTCCATAAAAACTTAACTCTTTCCTGATTTTAGTCAAGTTTAAAAAGCAAACTAACTAACTAACTAACACAATCTGTCTGAGAAGTTGTTTCCACAAGCTGAAGCTGTGAAATTTGGTAATATTGAAATGTTGTGTGTCAGGTGAGACATTATCTAGCACTTCTGACACATGTGAGTAATCATAACCTTTGAATGAGCAACGTGCACCCATGTGTGTCCAAAACAAAATGTAAGATGAAGAAGCAAGACATTACTGTTGCATAAAATACCAAGAGTCAGCAGGTTTTACAATCACATACTATAATGTTTGGCTGGAATGAAAACCTGTTTATCTGCCTTCAGCGCATCTTTGCTGGAAAACACTGAAGAAGTTGATCTTTAATTTGAACAGTCCGCTCCTCTGCGTGCAGTCATTTCCATCAGCTGGATTTCTTTCTGCGTACGGTCAAAATGATGAAGCAGGCAGAGCACATTTGACCTCATCCCTCATTTATTCCACCAGGCTGCCCAGCTAGCTGATCATCTAATGTGCAGCCATGTCGATGACAGACCTTCAAGTACAAAAGCCATCTAGTTTATAGGGCACAGTTTAAGCCACACACTTTACAAATGATAACAAACAGAATGAACTACGTTTGGTTCCGACTTGTGATTCTGAACTGCTTCCCAATATGTATCAATGGCTCATAACCACACTGTTATTCAGAGCCATTCACATGGCACTCTAGGCTTTGTGGCAGTCGAGAGTGATGCCAAACACTTTCGCTTTCAGCTGACATAAATTCATTGTACTATATATATTCATCTCTCTGTTGCATTAGGATTAAACAATCCCAAACACTGTAAGCCCTACTGTTTCTTTAAAAAATAAAACTATATTGTTAACACTTTGTGGTGGAAAATAATCCTGCAGTTTCAACAGCCGATCCAGGTATATATGACAACATGGGTAGGTTTATCTCCTCTGATGTATGTTGAAACCAGCAGGACTAGATAAACCTCACACATATTTAAGCCATGTGATGCATCTCAGATGTTGGAATGATGTTCAGTAGGTATTTAGAATAAACAAGATAAAGATCACCATTGAGGAAGGGTTAAGCTTAGTTCATTTTTATAAACTTAAGACAATCCACTCATTCAGTTATTATAATGCCCATGGAAACACTACAAGTCAAATGTTTTTACACACTCTGCCACTGAATTCAGTTGGATAGTGTGTACAAATGTTTTGCCTGGTAGTCTATCGGCAGGGTGCAATAGGGGTTGTTAGGAATAAATTCAGAACAAAAAGCTTGTGCTTCTTGCGCTGTTTCATTTTGACAAGTTCTGAGTATCCCGCACAGTCAAATCTGCATTTCGTTGTTTTCCGTTCTCCAGTCCTGCATGACCGGTGTAGGAGATTTTATATGCTTCTCTAACTGCACGACTATGCACCTTCTCTCCTCGCACAAGCCAGCCTTGTTAATACCATCACCATAGAGACAGCTCTTTGGCAACTCCACTGGCTCACAGAAGCCCAGGCACACGATCATCGTTCGAGCACACACACAGTGAAAGACACATGCATATACATATGTTACAAGAATAGCAAGCATGTGCACAACACAGTCCATGAATGATAACACAAAGCTATTCTTGTTTTCACAAAACGGTGGCAAGTGTTTAATATAGTTTGAGGACACATCTTGGTCCTGTCACCTGTTTACACACCTCATAAATATATTATGACCATTTCACAGCAGTTTATGTGCATGTAACTATAACCGAGCTACCATTCATAAAGTAGAAATAAATATCAGTTACTTCCTAAACAGGTAACAGTTTAAGAGGAAAACATCAAAGGCTTGTGACAAAGGATATATATTACCTATAACACAATTATAACCGCGCTTATTAAAAAAAATAAATAAATAACATCAAGACAATCACTAAGATGAACAGGTCACAATTCTTCTGACAGATCCCCACTTCCCTAACAAACTGGTGGCATTCATATGAAACTGAACTTTAGTTTGGTGAAGAGTTACATACAAAGTACGTCCTTATTTATGTGTTCACGATGTTTGAGTTATGCAATTTTACAGGTATCACAAAACCTAAAATAGAGGAGGTAGCTAACATACATAGTATGCCAAAAATGTCTAGGTCTAAGTAACGTTAAACTCACACCAACAGATCGGTTGTTAGGGTAATCATCTCATGCTACATTACATTTAGAAGACATAAGTAAATCACAGACTATCTTGGAAGCGACTACGCAAGTCAAGTTTCGTATTTATTTGTCTCAATATGCTGTCTAGTCACTCCCCATCTGAGTAGCTAATAGCATTTCGCACAGGCTTTAGCTAATTGCTGGATATAAACACAGCATCGTTAGCTAGTTACAACTCAACAACCGCCTGAGCATGTGTCTCGGTGTAAAAGTCATGCCTTATTATAGCCAAAAACATGACTCTAGTTATATGTGATTTGCCCAAACAGTACTGTAGTTAGGTTTGAGTTCACAGATGGCTCTGTACGATCAACCTTCACGCGAAATGCTTTAGGGAATGCTTCCGTTTTAGAAAATAGCTGGAGACACGGATTACATTGCGCTGGCGAATGTTGAAATCAGGGTAGGTTAGCTAACGCTAGCTAACGCTGGACAGTTAACATGAGCTTAAACTTGGATCATATTTTGACACAAAGGTGACTCACCTGGTCTCGAATTTTGAGAACCACCATATTTCTGGGATTTTAACTCTTTTCATGCAGATTCATAAAGAGTTACTTTTCTCCTTCCGAATAAGCAGTGTTTGATCCCAGTTGCTCTCCCACTGTTCTGCTCGAGGCCTAGCGCGACGCTAGCTTAGCTCCCGTGCTAGCTGCCTAACCCAATGGCATGAAAGCAGAGGAGTAGCGCAAACTCAACAACATTGCCGCCACCATTCTTCACCTCCCAGAGAGATGTAATTCAATAGGTCAAACGTATTGTACGTGCTAGTATGAGAGTTAGTGGTTGGTTGTTACTAACAGCGCTCTGTCTGTGACAGGCGCAATGTGCTGAATATTGCATGGCTCTTTCTGCGAACATATCACAATAAATAAATATAGATGAATAATTCTAACTATTTATTCGGCATGGAATTAATTCACATCACAATGCAACCCTACTGCACTCTTTTGAACAAAAGTATCCAGCTATGTTGCTCCGTTTAATCGTATTTCCAGTAACAGTTGCTTGTTATTCTATTTACACAGTATGACTCATCTTGAAGTTGCACCAAAAGCGAGAACAACGGATGCCAACACACAACAATAGCTTCTACAGTATATCCTCTTTCCCCATTATTATATCATATTAAAATAGAACTAATGGAGCAAGTAATTTTATGTGCTACACAAGCTGTTTTGACAAAAGTGACCACTCAGGCCTGCTCTTAAACATACTTCTGTCTGCTGACTAATAATCTCTTGTAAAATAAGCATAGTGCAGTTTAATATGGAACTGAAAGACCATTTAAGAGAAAAGCCAGTTCTGAAAAACTTTTGCTTAGGTTCTGTTACTCACAGGTTGGTCGGTGTGTTTCAGGGCCTATGACCTCACATCAAAATGCGGTGAAACATCGCCCTCTAGTGACTCACCCTTAAACTACAAGCAGGCTTTGAAAGTAGCTGATATGCGTCAAATTAGAGAGACACAAGAAATACATATACAGCATCTAAACTCCCGTGAATTTAAAGTCCAAGCGTCATTATCTGACTTATTTTTTATTTGGCCATTTAAAAAAAATTTAATTAAAGTAAGTTTCAGAGCATTACTGATTCGTGGGTCTTATGCAACAATGCTAAAATATCTATAATTGGTTTTAACTTAGAACTAAAATATGTAGCTACTTTAAGTTTTTGTAGCTTCAGACAAAATAAAAAAAAACTCTTTTCCTCTTCAAAAAAAAATTGTATAAAAGTAGTCCATGCAACTATAATCCTCTAAATAAAAGAGTAAGTTCTTGAATGTTCAAAACACTCATTCAAAGTTACTGTCACAGCAGCTGTTGATACAGGACAATAATTTCCTCTGTACAAAGAGAAGACTGGCGGGGATGACATTATGGAAGAGCACCAAAAGCCCCAGACACAAAGCGGTCTGTTCATGGTGCCCTGACCCATTGGTTCTGTCACAGACACCCAGTACATTCAAACGTTGACAGAGTAGGAATTCAAGAATGGAATGGCTTCTGCCATATACCGGTATTATCAGTGAATAAAATGTTATATTCTATATGTAGTATGTCATACTAGACAGATGTGTATGTATTAAAGCAATTTCACTGTAGCTTAATGATGAAATGTATTTGTGAATGCTATGGCATTAAAACTAAAAGCACTGATAATGGAGCAGATTGTGCAGTAGATGTTCTGAAAGCAGTTATTCAGTTTTGTAATTGATTAGACGTCTTTACTCCACTTTCTACATAAACATGCTAGCAGTAAGCACCTACTGTAACTCATTCACTCTCCTGGTAGCTAGTTATCTCAAGCTGCCAGGCACAGTGCAGTACTAGTTACCCTCTGTGATTACTATCCACCAAAGGGTGTTTGTTCCATTGCAAAAAACAAACAAGCAAAAAAAATAAAAAATATCTGCATAATAATACTCTGAGAGTGAGGGAGGTAGCAGGCGTCTTTGTGAAAGAATGTGGGTTATGCACACCAGGCAACTTTCCAGGGTAGTCTCACATTTCAAGGCACTGGAAACAAAAAAGGGGAGAGGGAAAAGGTTGTGACTGTGCTGATGATTTCTGGGTGTAGGTTTGCTGCCTTTGCTGAGGGCAATCCTCTTGGATCTGTCCCTAAGACCCCTGAAGGTCACAGTAACCCCAACAGAAATACTTTCTCACTGGGCAAGAGTGGGGTTCCCACAAATTAAAACAAGAGGAGAAGCTACGGACAAACGAGTAAATACCTAAATGATGAAAACAGATGCTTACACACATACCTACGTAGACCCCAGTTTCCACCCCTGTTTAAAGCTGAGCTTCATGCTGACCCTGGGTTTACACCATTCATGTTTACTAGAGCCGCTGTGTATTTGTGTGTGTGTAAGAGAGCACAAGAGAGACAGAGAGAAAGTAACAGAATAAAATGCACTAACTTCATTTTGCTGGAGCTTTAAGAAACCTTTATTTTCTTTATTCAAAGACAAAGATCCAATGTACCACTGTGGATTTTTGAGAACTCAATAATGCAGTGAAGCTTCTAAAAATAATTTTAAAGTGCCAGTCGGAGAACCAAATAAAAAAATAAGAACCAAGAGCCAATACATGAAAATGTCACATACAAAGTCAAGCTTTTACACACAGCCATTATTGGGATTGAAAGTAATAGCTTACTTTTATTCAAACTGGTCAGAAATATATCTTGTGAAATTGTGAAAATTTGCATTTGCACAACCACAGTGACATGCATACAGGATCATATGCACTGATGTTTGGTTATGGCGCTGTCTGTCTGTCAGGATGAGGGATAGCAAACAGCTGGACAGTCGGGTCCTGGGATGAAAATGGTGTCACCCCCTGGCTCAGTCCCAGCTGCGTTAGGACAGTGGCTGGATGGAAGTCAGATTTTCACTTCAACAACCACAAACATGTCCATTCAAATTCTCAGTCATCCAGGTCATAGTAAGCTGAAAACAGTAGGAAAAAAATCAACTGGACTTGGTTTTAGGTAGAAGATGTTCCAAGAGGTGAAACATCTTTTGCCTAAAACCATTTAATAAGGCTTAAATGGGAGCAAGATGAGGCTTAAAGAAGTATTCATCTCTATGGTAAAGAAGACCAAAGTGGACTTGTCTAAACATCCATACACACTGGATAATTTCATGAACATTTGCATGGAAAGCAGGTTTGCTGAGATGAGAGAGGCACTTTGTTGTTGTCTTACAGGGAAGACATTTGTCCACTGGCCCAAACATGAAACTAAGGCGAGCTACTGAAGAATGCTTTGAAGTGACAAATAAAAATGTGAGACTAATGACAGCTGGAGATTTATGACGATGACAAATCTGCATATAATCTCTGCTTATCATCCGGTCAGTCAGGCCTTGCTCCTGGATGAGATAAAAGCATCTCTCTCTCTTTTTTTTTAACTAAAATTCCCACCATTGGGTTCTTGTGTAATCAGGAGAGTGGGAAAGTGCTCACATATTAGCTTCATAGCTTACTTCTTTTTTTTTTGAAGTTAGGACAGAGTGTTTCTTCCTTTTTTGATACCTGAGGTTATAAACTCTCTCTGTCTGAGTATATTAAACAACCAGGCATTTGAGGTTAAATTTACTGGTCAATCCACAATCCACAGATTGTTGTTGCACAGCAGCAAATCATGCAACATGGCCAAACGTCCAGTCAGACCCCCGTCAAGCTGCAGGGGATGACAATGATAGCATGACCAGTAGATGGCACTATTTCCATTTCAGTCATCTTTTTGTTTCCTTCTGGATGCTGGATGTAGGTGGTGCATCACTGTAAAGTGTAGTCTGTAAATGCAGCTGTTATAGCATTCATGTTGGGTAGTTTTATGTTATGCAATAACAAGCAAATAATGGCCCCTATATAAGTAATTATCTGCCTGAGTGGCCTATAACTAATAGGATATCTGATGCATCCATCTATTATATTTTTGGGCTATATTTGAGCAAGAACATAGGCTAGCACTATAACATCTTACTTTTTTTTTTTAAGTAAAATGCCAGTAAAGGTTATCGCCACATTAGCCTGGTTCATTTGTTTTTCTCAAGGGGAGATGATGTGAGGAACTAGTGCACCTGTTGAGGGCAGACAGTGGCTGAAGCTCGTCTCTCCACCACAGAGCTGGAGTTGGCTTCACTACCTTGGCTAGGAGGATTTTACATCGCCCTGTCTTTCAACTGAGACTATTTATAGCTCAGTCGTCATATCGCCACAGACTGTGGTCTAAACACAGCAGCACATTCGTCAAACCCTCAAACCTGCCCTCAAGGTAGACAATTAATGTTTCAGTTTGACCCTTACTATGTCTAGCCTACGTAGGCTATTTGAACAAAACAAAAGGCAACCTATATGTCAGAATATCCTACTAACGTTAGTATTTGGTTAAAATTTTATTTTAAGCAACATAGTTGCAAAATTGCTCAAAAAACCCTGGCAATTCTATCTTAGTTTATTAATATTTGACTTATAAACCTAGTTGTGCCCTAATTGTTTAAGGATGTTTTTCTTCTATTCAGCTGCCTTTATGTTCTTGTATAGTAGGCTGTTAGAAACCAAAAAAGTTTCTTATGCTAACACCTATAGTAAGATTAACTTTTTAGGTAAGCAGGTCATAGGTGGTCGTTTTGTGACCAATTTTTGTTGTGAGCCCGCCCGTATAAGTGGACCAAAACTATATTATACCAAACTTTGACTTTTTAGCCACACAACCAACTGAAAAAGCTTTTGGCCTATCATTATTATTATTGCTAAAGTAACGTTGCCGACAGATTGCCCTTGCAGACCATTAGGTCCAAGAAGTGGGGTGTATTAATTGACTTGCTTACGAATGTATGATCTCACCAAACTTGAAGTGTGAAAGTCCACATTTAAAAACTGACCAGCTGCATCGCTCCATGTCACAGACATGAGTTGACTTGACTAATTATTTAATAAGACTGTTAAATAAGAAACCGGATAGGATATAACATGTTAACAACCACAAATCTATTCATTATATTGCCATAAATAGCCTACTTGTAAAAAAACATCTCAGCACACTAATACCCTCTATTTACATAATTCCCAGAGCTACAGTCACCAGTGGAAAACTATCTAGATCATTTATTTAAGAAAATACCCTTTAGCATACTGAAAATAGTCCATTACAAGTAAAAATCATGTATTAAATGAGATAAAAGGTCAAAAGTAGCCTATTAAATACCAAAATGTATGCAGAATGGCTCATGGCAGTTTTAGTTTACTCTTTGATCATACTTGCTATAAGCCATTTTCTACCTCATGTCTAAATTTACCTCTATATTTTTATCCTTTATGATGATTACTATTTAATGCATTGTAATAGATTTTATTTTTGCTCTTTTTTAATGTATTTTGCCTAAATTGACTCTTTAATATGCTTCTATTAAAATAAGCCTGTATATTTCTTGCTACTTTAATATAATTGCAATATGCACAGTCTATAGACATAAGCATTTACATGCACATTGAATTGTGCATATGACAAATGCATCTTTTAATTTACTGCTACTTATCTGCATATTTTGTTTTTACAGATACTGAAGAACCAAAGCTGTCACCACAAACAGATGCCAGGATGAACATGCTGGAGACAGAGGTAAGGAGCTCACTTTTTTAGATGCCAGTAATGAAAGCTACTGTAACTGACAGTGCCACTCTGATAATGAGGGTTATGTTATAGTACTGGTTTGGTTCTCAGTTGTTTTGCTGGACACCATGTCGCTCCAACAAAAACTTTTAGCAGATGTGGTGTATTTGAAATGGCTCTTATATGGCGGCTTTGGTGACCATTGCTCTATCCACAGGTGTGGGCTGATGACAGCATTTCAATCTTCTCTGACCAAGGTAAAAAAACACAAGAACCACAGACCTGTCAGTGTGCACATGACATTTTCACTTAAATAGTGACACAAGACAAACACTGCTTGTAATTGACATGAAAACCTTTTACAGTCTCTCCAAATGACCCTTCAGCCATTTTTCCATTTCAGAATATTTATGATATTTTTACATTAGACTTGTTCTTGGCAAGTTAATGCTCACAGATGTCTGCACTGCTCAGATGGCTTGAGGGGGCAGGTACCATCTGAGCTGTGTCAGGGAGAGAAAGCCATTTTAACAGCACCTTACACTTAGCCTAACACGTAATTTCATAGTACCAGTGAATGTGTTAATGAGACAAAATGTTTTCGATAGAACAAATCTTGGCAGGCATCTGTGAATTATTCACTGGACCTGATAAGTTAGCGTGTTCAGCTATATAACTGGCAAGCAGTATTCACAGTGGCAGTGTGTCACATATCATCCCTGCTGTGTAATGCATGTTAACTATAGTGACTTACTATTGTTGTAAAGTTGTTGTCTGGCAGATTTGTGTTAGTAAAAATATTCTATGGACAGAATAACCAGTCAGCTACTAGCAGAGATGACACAAGAAGTGAGAGCGAACTTGTTTATCAAAATGGAGCAAATACAATGGCTTTTCCTGTTTGTTTTTTTTCTTCACAGCTAAAGTGATGAAAATGATGAATTACGCTTTGTCATTGTGGATTTATTTCCTGTGTTTATGTGCCATCCTTGACTGGCTATAGCAGTGTGAAGGCTGCCTTCATGTCATGCAGCAGAAACTGTATTTCTAATAGAGAAATGCAAAGCTGTGGTGTTTTGTGTTGGGTGATGGAAAGTATGACATGGTTAAATGATCATGTCAATCTTCTGCCTCAGTTGGGTACAAAGGAACGGACGGAATACAGAGTTGTATGCCGGTGTGTATATGTGTGTGTTGGTGTGTCCAATACTGTACATGGGTGTGCACAGTTAGTCAAACGTAACAGTACAGTGTATCAAAACATACGTTTATGCACATGGATGGAAGGCAGTTCTTAGAACAGAGATAGGATATTAGTTTTGTAAAGGATGTATGTATCTTAGTTTACACTAGATTCATCTTAGACCTGTCGACAGCTTCTTCCTTTGTTTGTGTAAGGCCAGAGACTCCTCTCATTTATTAGTGTAAATGAAGTAAGGTGGTGAGCTCTAATTATAAAACCAAGAGCCGCCATAGCTGAAATGATTGTCTCTAAAAATAAATTGGATTTCAATTTTATTTGACATTTATGATAGAAAATTATCACCATCAGTCATAACGCATTAATGGTGCGTAATGATTCTGACACTGACAGGCTGTTTTAATGTGTGGGCCTTCTATACTGATTTGTTTATAACACATTAAAAGAGCTTCACAGGACAGCAGAGATACAGCGTTTTGGTGTTAAAATATATTATAGCCAGGTGTGAACAGATTATGCCTGATATTTACAGCTTGGATCGGGATGCTAATTTTTGTCCGAATCCAACCCAAGCTCGACACAATAGAGTTTGTATGGTGTTTTTCCCCTTATCATTAAAGAAAGCAGACAATTGAGCGCTCCAGCCGTCCAGCCTAAAGTTTGCCTCCAAACCCAACATGAACCCAAACATAATTTCTAAATTTCTGTCCGAACCCAGCCCAAATCCTCGGGTACTGACGGGACCCGCCGGGCTCGGTTCAGTTATCCACACTCTACTAAAATGCGCTGAGCACTTTAAGTTCCTCAGTAGGCTAATGGAACAGTTATCATAAAGAGGTTATGTATGGTGTACCGACCAGGTCCTTACACCTCAGTGAATGCATGTTGTTCTACTCTTTTACAACAGATTTTTTTTGAAGTGGCTTGATAATTTCACAAGTTCATGGAACTGAAGACATTTACACAGTAAGCCATAATGGGACATTAATAAGAGTCCCAAACCAAATAATAGGTGAAGTATGATGACATGGTATGTATAAACAAAACAATTACTGGTAAACATACGAAGCCCAAAAGACACATAACTTCAAACTCATAATGTATAATAGCCTATTGTGACATTTTCTGATACAGTTAGGATATTTAGTCTTATTATAATGTTCTCATATTGCATGCATAGCGAATATTTTAAAACCGACCACAAGCACAAAGTACTGAGTTTCAAGTTGTAAGCCTTAGTGGTAAAAGTCTCACAGTTAGGGTTTGTGATTCTGTCATGGTCTACATATTTCTGAGGAGGGGGCAATTTGTGTAATTCAGTATGATCTAAAAGACTTAAAAACACAGCTTTGGTAGTTAGTACCCAGTGCCAGGCGGTGTAATGTGTTTTTAGCTGGATTTCACACTTAAAAAATAAGCTCTCATTCCATCCGTCACTTCACTTGTAAAATGACAGATGAATAATAATTATATAATTTCACTCGCAGTTACAGAAACACAGAATTTTTAAACACACTCTGACAGGGAAGATTTGCTTTTTAAACATGAACATCTCTCATGAAATGTTTCTCTGCTTCATGTTGGCCATGCTTGTTGACACCCTTAAACTATTTTTGTGTGGTCTGGGATCTATTATTGGCTCTGGCTGTGAATGTTTTCTGTTCCATAACAAGATGAATCCTCAACATGGCATTAGGTTACCAGGCAACAGTGTACACTCCACTGCTTGGTTATAATTTTCTTTGTATAGTTATGATGTTTAATAGTAAGTGACTACATGGCAGTCAGCCAAAATTAACCACTGTGAGCAGAACCCATAGAGGCTGATGTATGTCAGGAGGTGTAGAGGCGAGCAGGCTATATTTGGCTGCTATGTACCCTTCAAAGAGACGAGTTCTAGGTCTGGACTTGACATTTCTCTTAGACTGAAAAAAAAATGGGTTTGGGTCAGAGAGTTTTTGCAGGAGGAGGGGTGCCGTTGATGCCCAGAGGAAGGTGCTGGTCTCTTTTCTGCAGTGGCTCATTGTTGTGTTCTCTTCATCTTTGTGGTACAGGAAGCTTAAATGACAGGATAAACCAAGCAGTTATTTGTGCTTAAATACATGCTTTTGTCCACAGGCTGTCATCACTGTAGTCCACATTTCCTATGCAGAGCACAAACTGTCACTGCCACTTTTTACATTTGTAAATTTGGTGATTTTATGTTTACTAATAAGTCCACATATTACATGTTTTTCTGTGCTTTGGGAATACTCTGCCTTCTCAGGCTCATCTAACTCTTGTGAAACCTGTACTGTACTGTATTTTCAAAAGTAAAATGCTTTGTCCATGAACCAGACAGTCTGTCCTAGTTATTGATAGGTGAATGTTGGAAATAGCAGGTAATGACAGATTACGACATGAGAGTACTAGATGTCAGTCTGTAGGAATATCTTTGATCTGAGCTGCCATGTTGCTGTGGCAGGGGGTGTGAGATACTCAGCAAAGTATGCAAATACTGTATATTGTCCCAAAGTTCTGCTTTCGTTTAGGCTGTCTTGTGTGTGCTGTATGTGCTTTGAGGTTAAACAGAAGCACATGCTGTATCTCAAAAAAGAGTCATGTCCACACTTTTATATATTTTGCTGTTCTTGGTCGCTGCTGCTCCACTGGAAGCAGGAAATTCTGAATGTAGCCAAGGTGCCATAAATTATTTTTAATTGAAACACTTTTTTTTCTCTCAGTCTTTGTTTTTCGCCGTTGCAAGTTAACAGTAACCATATTTAGTGCAGGTATGTTGTAAGCACAGCTAACCTTTTAATCAGTCCATGAACCAAAGTGATGATGTATCTCATAATGTGAATCCTAATAATAACTAATTTTTATCACAACTCTTTATGAAGCATTTAGCGCTCCTGCAGAGTGAAAAAGTCAGAGGTGTTCTCACAGTGCAGAGTTGGGTCTGGGCTGTTGGTGGATAAAGGAGGAGGTAGTGGAGTGTGGGTGAGGAATTATTTTCTGTCTATATAGATAGTAGGAAGAGAGCAGTGGCCCGGAGGGGGAATCTAGCTCCTGTAGCAGCTGAGACACAGAACTTGGCAGGTCCAGCCTGGTGTTCTCAGTGTTGTTCATCCAGCCCCACTGTAAACCCTTGGCTCTCTGGGGGGGACCTGCTTCCATTTGTTTTAACTTCCTGCTCAAATGGAGAGATGAATCATTCATGGCTTTGAGAGGCCTCTTGTGTGGATGAAAAATGGGGAAAGCTAAGGCTCCTGCCTCAAGTATTTAAGATAGATTATTATGGTACGCCTTTTCTCAGTGCACTACTTTTTTTCTATTAGGTGTATGCTAAAGCAGCTTATTTATGACTTGCATTTTTGAATTCTTCAGTTCAAGGTTTGCCAGTTTTACCCAAAGTAAGTGAGTGTTGTTGTTTTACCTATTTACTTATCTGCTTACCTGTGTGTCAGTATGCCTGCCCATTGACAGGTGAGAATGCCCCTGCCCTAACTCCGTCCTGATCTGTCAGATCTATAAGGTGAAAGTAATAAATGAGCTGTGCGTCAGAGTTCTTGGTATGCTCAGCTCGACAGGCAGGTTGTCACTATCACAGCGTGGGGCTGTTTTTTTCCTGATGGCAGAAACAGACAAACCTCAGACTTCACAGGCCGATTAGTTGTCACTGCATGCCAGCCCATCATCCTCTGGCGGTGCCATGTATCATGCTAAACGTCTCTTTGTTGTTACCTTTCATCTGTGGGTGCCTGCCACCTCTCTCAGACCATCCTGTGAGTTATGGGATTGCAGGGGGTCACGCCCGCAGCCCCTCTCCACTTTGTGTGAAATATGCAGAACAAACTGATCCAGGAATTACACAGAGATTGGACACACTGGCTAGATATTTAAGAGCAAAGCCCCTGTAAGAGTCTCTGTGGCGATAGGTGTGAAAGGGTTATCATGTCATTTGTTCACAAAACAGAAATTTTACTCCCTTTAGGGCGGACAGCCTAAGACATTGCACTAAATTCTCCCTTTTAGCTGTGAGTGACATTATCTTTGCAAAGCTTTCAGAGGTTTCTAAAAAGGGAAGTTTGGAAGCTACATCATGTTCTTCTTAGAACTGTAACTGGACATCGTCTGAAAAGGGGAGATTTATTCATGGCTTTTTTTGTTTTGTTTTTCTTACTATAATTTGTTAAGTCTATTTTGGCCTTTTAAAGGCAGGGTGCTCCTTACTTTGGAATTCAGGAGGAAAGTTTCATTTCCTCTTTTTGATTTTTCACACAAGCAACTTGCTCTGTTCTTTATAGTGCCAGTAAAAGAAAAAAATACTATGTCATTGACAGAAAATTCAAGGATATTACATAGTGGTAACAGTGTGTTTTTGTGCTGGTAATTTCTGATAACAGTCATTTTCACTTTTATAAAAGAGACTGCTTGTCATGGGTTGAAAAGTCAGTTTTTGTTACTGGACCCAAGATGAATGGCAGAAATCAGGAACACTGCAGCCACTCCCAGGCATAGAATGGTGGCGCTGCCACGGTATGTGAATGTGTCTGCATGTGTACGAGTCTGTGTGTATTTATTGAGTGTGTTTGTCCGTGCATATTTGTTTTGCAGAGCGAGTATCCTCATTTGTATTTCTGCAGTATCAGTGCTTGTTGGACCTCTGTGCTGCATTTGCAACCTTTTCTCCTCAAGTCTTGCTGCCTTAGTTACTGTTATACTTGTATAACTGACTGTAGAACCAAAAGGAGAAATAAGGAATTTGTAATATCCTCCTTATTACAATTCATTCAATGACATAAACCACAACTGTGTGATATAAAAGTGATTTGACAGATTCAGAGTTAGTGAAAATGACATGACACCATACAACACCATACAAGTTTCAACAGTGATTGAAGCAACTGTAGCATCACTGTTGTTTTCTCACAAAACTAGTGAAATAACCCCCAAACCATTCCTTCACCTCTCAGGGGGGAAAAGAAAGAGGGGACTATTTCACTTGTTTAGGCGTTCTCATAGGAATTGCAAAAAGAGGGGACTATTTCACTTGTTTAGGCTTTTAGGCGTTCTCATAGGAATTGCAATAGTAGAACATTGTCTTTACAATGTACGTGGGAGTTTGTGTAACAAACCAGTAACTCCCACTGCATAAAAATGTGATAGTTCATCAAGCTGAATAGTAACAATGGTGGAAAATAGTTATATGAATACAATGCTGTAATAAGGTCCAGAAATCCAAGGTCACCCCAGCAAAGTGTTTAAAAATACATGTGGAGCCCCTGAAGGTTTATGCATATGGAGCAACCCAGACATTAACACTGTAGCAAAGGTGGTACAGTAGGTGCACTGCGGGATGCTTCCTGATATGCATAGTACTACCTTAATAATCAGTGGAGGAGCTATTTTTTCAGAGGCATTGTTGCATTGGAGACCTTTGAGACACCACAGGAGGAGAGCACCGTGACTTTGCTGCACTCAAGTAAAGGTGGAAGTGGCCTGGACAATAACCGTCAGCCCTCCCTTCCCATACTTAATTTAAGTTCCTGTTGCACTTTTTTATGTGGCCCTTTAAAATCCATGAATGGAGTTTTGCTTGAGTATATAAAGGCAAATGGTAAATCCAGAACAGCAGTCACACAGTGAGCATACCCTGTTATTCAACAAATATAGTTTTCATTATGTTATTTTGATGTTTTTTTCCTCTATAAGTGTTCTTAATCTATTCAGGTGGCTGAAGTGAGATTTGTTGCTTCAAACAAAAGTCTGGAAGTTGAGTGAAAACTGCCCAAATATATTTTGTTAGCATATTAAGATAATAGCTTCAGGGTACTCAGGAGGGATGATGTTACGATTAACCACTCATAAATGGGCTTGGCTAGCAGGATGTGGATTGGAAGAATACCTCTGAACAGGGAGCCTTTGCCTTTATTAATCCCGGAGGGATTTCCTAAGGTCATCTTGGCTGCATTCCATCAAAGTCACAGGTGTCCATTTGGGCGTGTGGTTTGTATGATAGAGATGAGGCATTTGACATGCACAGGCATTCAGTGATGTAAGCATAAGAGCCACAAATGCAACCATTCTACACACTGCAGTTTCAGGCAAAAGCATCCTGCTTCATGGTTATTGGCTAATAGCTCATTAAACTGCCATCTGACATTGAGAATGATCCTTCAAAGGCTCTAATCAATGCTAAGCCTATCAGTGTTAGAAAATCTTTAGAGGATCAATCATTTGTGTTGCCTGGAGAGAAGGTGCTGGACAAGGGAACATAAAGTGGGCTTGTCATGACTGAACGTGGGGATGAAGTTGTGCAACAACATGGTCAATTTGATACAATCTGTAGATCAATGGTTTCCAGCAGAGATGAGCACATTGATCAGCAGAAATACTGAGAGCTGCCTTCTGTTGCCAGTGTGCCTTTGTGCTCCACATCTATTTTTGGAAAGCCTATGGCAGCAGATGAAGGCACGGCATCAGGGACCTATTCAACGTTAGAAAGTATACTGACCTCCAGGTTAGTGCATAATAAGTAGATGCTTTGAAATTGTGTTTTCTGCTTTTTTTGGATCTCTGTTGTGGTGTAACCTGTCTCTCCCATCTCAGATTGAAGGTTCACAGCAGATGAATAAACATGTTTTTCAGAAAGATTTTTTTTAGTGTTAAGGCTGTTGATTCATATCTCTCTGAAAAATACAATCTTTGTCTTTTTTATTTTTGATCTCTCATACAAGAGACACATGGGCTCCATCTAATCGTTTTATTAGCTGCGTTGCAAAAGTTTGTTGGCAGTGTCTTCAGATTAAATACCAAACAAGACTGTCTTTATATGCTTTGTTATGTTATTTGATCTTACCTGTTAAGTGCATTCGTTGTACAACAGGAAATACCACAGGATGCCAGACAGAGTAACCCAATAAAAGCAAGAATGCCCAAGTCATTAGTGAGGAAACACGCTCACATAACATTTCCAGATGTACAGACTAATTGGATTTTACCAGTAAATCAATAGTTGTGTTTTTATGAGACTGACCGCAAGGTAAACTGACAATGGGCTGTTACCTGTGGCTTTTAACAGGTAGAACCACTGAGCCAGGTTGCTAACAGAGCATGCTATAATCCACATGTAGAAACTGGAGCAGAAATGTGCCATGGTTTCACTCCCTAAGCGATTACGTCAGAAGTTGCCGTTAGTAAGTCCCTCTTCTGGGAGGAACATCCCCTCTGACTGGAGAATTCAGCACCTGACAGTAATCACATCCGCCACAGTCCTCCCAGAGTGGCATGATGCAACTGCATCCACAGAGGCTGAAGCCAAACAATAGGTAGGAAGTCAGAGAGGTGGATGGAATGAAGTTCATAAATACTGATTCTAATAAACAGTTTCAATTAGTATCATGTGAGGGGGCTATAAAAGTCATTCTGTGATCAGTTTAGATAATATAAACAATAGACAGCCCCCTCTGAGATCCATTGGGTCTTTGAAGTTCAGAGAACTTGGAAACAACAAGACATGGCTGATTCACTCCCTCCCACACTCGGATCATGTGCTATTAAGGGGAACAAAACATTTTTTAGCTGGATAAATTAGTTGTAAGGAGTAGTGTTTGTCCACCCCTCATATCTGTTGCAACACTTGAGTTCAGCTCCCTTCCTTCTCCAGTCTGCCTCCCTGCTGGCTTTCATCATGCACAGTGTGTCACACGGCAGCAGTGCTATGGTGATTAAGCCACAGAACTTTGGGAGTTGATTTGGAGCCAGTACAGTAATTGTGTTAATGTGAGCTGGGTTATTTAGTAGAAAAAACAAGACTCCAGATTATGACCACAGTTTCTTGAAATAGAATGGAAAAAGCACCGTAGCAGGAAGTATCTCTATGTTATATTTCTAGTCACACCAAATCATTTAAAGAGACAAAGCTGGAGTAAACAAACTAGTGATTATGTATGTATGGATGTATATACTACATCTCTTGCTCTTTAAAATAGGCTACATTGGCCTTTCATTTAAAATTGGAAAGCCTAGAGGCACTTCACCAGTCTGACCCACTTGTTCCCTCATCTCTGATATTCCCCCACTCCACGTAGGTGCTCTGATGTCAAAACATTCACACATCCACATACACAGACACTCACACAAACACAGTCACACAGAGTTTGTGTGGGGAGGTGACAGACAGTCGAGCCCCGGCCCGGGAGAGCAGAGTAGAGTGGCTCTCCAGCAGGGACGCTGACGTTCACACTTAAATGCTTTAATAGGACTAAAGTAGACAAAGGCCGCTAGTGACGCAGTAGGAGCTATAACGGGCTTGCCACATCGCAGGTTTACTGGACCCTGCCTATTGGACAGAGCTATTTCCAATCCCACAATCCCTAATCAGCCCCAGGAAGCTAGTTATAAATATAAAGTGTAGGTTAATCACTGCTAACATGTCCCAGTGAAATGTTTTTTTGTTTGTTTTTAGGAGCAGTAGAGCAGCTAAACTGAGGCTTTTCAAGATGATATAAAGAACGAATTGTTCACTTACAAGTGTATTATTTTGTAAGACAAAATAAAGCAGAGGTACAGTATATGTGTAATGTGCAGAATATTTAGTAAAAAACAAATTAGCAGAAAAGATCAATTAAACAAATCCAGACGTGAATATTCTGTAACTAAATGGCAAATATAGTCTCGGAGTTTGCATTGTGTAATAGTGGGAAACCACGGGAAGAGGAACATTACAAATTTTGACCTTTTAATTTTAGGATTTGGTCAAGTTTCAGGCAAAATCACATTGTCATGCCATATAATTAGAGATGACATTGCCATGATAATTGTCACTCATATGATCTTTAGTTCCTCTTTTGATCAGTTATACCTTAGCCTACACTGAGGCCAGCCTACAGGCTGCGAGCTGTTCCGCTCTGATAGATAGTGTGACAGGTGGAGCTCTAGGTCTTTAGCTATGACTAGCTTGGGCTTCAATGCTTGTTATCTCTCACACCATCTTATCCACCTTGAATGCCAAAACTAATTCACAAAGATCAAGAGACTGCCTAATCTGTTTAGTTGCAATGCGCCAACAGGGAGAGATGTGAGTAATCATTTGTTGGAACTCCCCCCCCCACAATATTTTGTGACTGTTTTTGTGAAAATGATTCTCTCTAATATTCCATAGAACATCCAAAGATGAAAAAATTGTTTTAGTCTAGTTGTTTTGAATATATAACTAAGATATATCTGTATGCATAGTCCCTGTTGTCTCTGTTTATAAATATTAAAGTTACGCAACATATAGCCTACATTGAGTTGTTTTATGCCTGGGGTGAACCTTCAAGCTGTGCATTTCCTTCTTGGCTGCTTGTCCACACTGTGATAAAAGGACTGAGGGGTTAAATGTTTGTCCAGCTGAAACAACACAGTAAAACTCCTTCTCTGTGTCTCTGTAGCAGAGTCGTCAGAGTGCAGGACCTAAAAATAGCTGTGCTGGCTCCACGCCTCTGGCTGGGGGACAGGTCAAATTATGAAGGAAGATGAAAAATTTAAAGGCACAGGCTGCTTAGCCACAAACCCAGCCCTGCATCAGTGATCGAATAAAAAACATTTGACCTGACTTTGTCCCGACTTTTGGTCTGGAGTCAGACTATATTAACTACGGCTCTTAGAAAGTTTGGGATGCATTATAAAGTGAAAAAGTTTGACTGTGCATCGACCTGGTGTTCAAAATTCAATATTCAGGTTTTTGAGACGCGTGGTTATTTTTTCTCAACGCCACCATTAAACAGTATGAAGGTGTTGTACCCGGTACTTTTTACCATACGGACTCTGAGAGACGAGACAGTCCAAGTAACTTCTAAACAGTGCTGATTTATTCCATGAACACAGGTAAAATTAACATTACATGCTCAGGTATCTTGCACCTCCAAACTGCTCGCAGGCAGATGTAAGATGAAAGACCCTGAACCCACCAGGCCTATACATTATATCCCCTCGGTTGGGCTAGCCCCATACTACACAGAAACGTCAACCGAGACGTCTCTGTTACCAGCTTTGCAGCTGGTCATAGCAGTAGTCAAAACATGAAGCAAATCAATGTGTGTGTGTGTCTGTTGATTAAGTGGTGTGTAACTAAAAACATTCTCACGACCTCTAGTAACATGTCGTGACTTAAACATAAGAACATATTATGGCTAAGGCTACAGTTCTACACGTCATAATAATAATATTAAACATCCTGTCTGCTGACAGTCATCAACTCTTCTCTCTAGTTATCCTTGACCAGATGTACCCTGTAGAAACTCATAAGCATGACTAAGCATTTAACAGTCTAACTAGACATCCTATCTCCACTAAACATTTCTAATACATAAAGTATCTATCCAATTTCTATCTGACTAAAAATACCAAACAAAGGAAAAGGGATGTGTAGCTCTGGAGAAGTCTTCTTGAATTGTTTGAGAGGTTCACTACATGTAATTGTGATCATGCTGGTATGGCACCTTACAGTTGGCTCCCTTGGCTCACTGAAAGCTTACTTTGAGTAGCAGCACTGCCCTGGACACACACTAAACCCCGTTTACACTGAGCTAATGCAGTGAGTCTTAAATAAACACACTGTTCATTTGCTGTCTCACTAAAATTAACACACCTTGTTGGTTTTTTGTCACACATACAGATTTTCGCCCTTGCCATTGTATTTGTATTTGCTTGGTTGTTCTATGATCATAATTTTTGGTAGCGTTTTGCAAAAACTTAAATCACATAAAAAGCAAGAAGCCATTTTACTTACCTTTGACATAACCGTACAAAGGTGAAGTTGACATGTACCTCTTTTATAGATCAAGGTAAAAATGGATCATTCCACCCATGTACCTGAGAGAGCATAGTGAAGACAAATAGAGTGAGTGAGAGAGACTGGTTCAACAAATCAGAAAAGACAGAGAGAGAGGAATCGAGCCTCCATCTGCAGAGAGGGAGTCAGAAGACATGCCTTCTGGCAGTAGCTAAAGAAGCCAGCTGTGTTTGGTGTGGTATTTTTAAATGCATCAATGCTGCTCCAATCCCAGCGCTCGCCTGACCTATTTTTAGCCAGGGCTGGCCATTGTTCTATTTCTGTCACCTGTGGGCCACGCAGTTGTTGATTCACATGCAAATGAAGCTTGCTCCCTCCCTGGCTTGTATTACTGCCCTAGCGAGGTGCTTGGTACACAGTATTCGGCTTTCCTTACAGCTTTACATTTCTCTCAGTCTCTGCTCAGACACTTCGCTGAGGAGAGAAAAAGCCACAGACTGGAAAGAAACAGGCAGAGAGGCAGATAAGCATAAAAAGCAGGACTTGCCATCTTCTCCTAACACTGTGTCAGAACCAGGCTGAGGCAGGGCACTGAGATTGTAGCAGCCCTGCGAGAGAGATTGTGCGGTTTGTGTTATTGCTCTATAGTGAGAGTGATTTCTCGGAGGAGGAGGCAGAGGAAGAGAGAGAGTTGCCTGTTGTTGCGGTCTCTCCCCTGAGTGGCTGAGGGGTGGCTCTTGGTGACAGGAAACGCAAGGCTGGCGATGAGACCTGAGCGCTGAGTGGAGTATGCTGCAGACGATTTACGAGGGTGAGTCAAGTTTCTCCACAACAGAGGGGCGCGTTGGACACCAGCAGCTCCCCAGCCAGAGCACGATGCACAACGTGAACAGCTCAGGTGATCACACAGCCCTGTATTTTTATTTATATTGAGGAATCTCCATTTTTTATCCCTTTTTCCACCTCTTTACATCCCAGTCTCTGTCTTTTCCTTCATCACTGAATCTGTTCCTACTTCTCAGCTATCCCCCATCCTCTGTGCCTCGCACACATTCACGCTGCCTCTCTCACGTACCCTCAACTCTTTGCACTCAGCCGGTCTCTCATTCCGTGTGAATAGAGAACTCAAAGCTTCTCAGCACAGCAACGTGGTAGGATCAGATACTTCTCCCTGAATCAAGGTATTTGCTCTTGTGATTACATATGCTGCTTTATGTATTGTGTTTTTCTGTAGGTCTGTGTTAAAACAGATCTTGTAATGAGTTCATAAGTGCTATTTAACCTCTTGTATTAAACATGCACATTTTTACTAAAATGAGGAAATGTGTTAACACCATTCTCACGCTCGAGCTGCCTGAAATGAGTCACTGTGAACATAAAAGGTGTTTTTGCAAGCTTCTGTGTCAGCGTGCACTTTCCAGGGAACAGGAAAAACTGTGACAGAAATACTGAGGGGACAACTGAAAGGTTTCTCTCAGGATATTTACCACAGACACGGTTCTATTTTTGACCCGAGAATTGAATTGAAGAGTACATGGCTGACATCAGTATGAGTAATGTCTGTTCACTGTATTGACTCAAGATGAGTCACACCTTATTTGCTTTGATTTTTACGACATGTGGCTATCGATAAACTGCAAAAGATTTTGTTCAGAGGTGAAGCATTGTGCTCAGAGAAAACAATGTCATGTGGGTTACTGGAATGTATGTGATGACACAGTGGAGTCTGAGTCATTTGTGTGCTTAATTTACTGAAAAATATGCCATGACCTTTGAGTTGTCACTAGATTTTTGAAACTTAGCCAAGAGCTAGAGGGCAACAACATGATGTCAAATAATGTAAATGAGTTGTTAAATGTGAATTTAAATTTTTTGGTATAAAAAAAGTCAAAAGCCTTCACATAAAAAAAAAAAACAACTAAAAGCAGAGCCTTAAGTCAGACTTTTGGTGAGTAAAACAGGTGACTGAAAACATCCAGAGGCTAAACGTGAAGAGGAAAAAAACCCAGGAGGATGACAGGGAGATGACACATTCCATCTCTGTCAACAGAGCAGGTTATTTGACTGCAGGAGCAGGGTTTTCTTCCTCTGTCTTAGTGGCCTCCCAGCCAAACAACAGATATACCAAGCGCCTGAATTTGGGCTCCTTGCCTGTTCTGTGGGTCAGCTATTCTTAGGTGAGTTATTTTCAGATTGTAGCATTAGCCTGTTAAGATTAGGCGTTTGAGCGTTATCATTCCATCTCAGCAAGCTCCTAATATAACAGCAGTTTGGAACAGATATTTATAGTGGATTCTGTCATTTGCCTTTTTAATTTGTTCTCCCACTTTATAGTAAATCATTTGACAGTGACTGGCGCTATCTTTCTAAAAAGGCTACTCCAAGACTCCTCTGTATGAGTTTGCCGGGTGTGTTTTTAAGCGTTGCTGTTAGAGCAGAAATGCTTCCTTTAAGACAGCTGTGTATTTATGTTATAGAGTATAAATGTTTTGTTACAAATATTGTTGGTGAAGAGACCCTTGTGTCAGATAAATTATTTATGATTTGCTTTCTAAAGCAAGGTTCTTGACATTTTATATGATAACTCTACTTCTATGCTGGTACATTTCAAGTGGACCATGAAATTAAAGGGAATATACACATTTTTGTTTTGACTAGTGTCAGTAACATCAAAGTTTGGGCATAAATGGTCCTCGGATTGGCTCTCCAACACCGGAAAACTAATTAATTGCCCCTGATGCAAAATATCATGTAAAATATCACGCAACCTCCCATCAATAGGGACCTTTCAGACAATAACAATGCTGCACCTTTCAAGTCCCCTTGTCGTGTATCTATTCAGATTGCCTCACCATGTGTAGTTCAAGTGCTCACTGCTAAAGAGACTGTGAAATAAATAAATAGATAAATAAAATTGGATTTTGTTTCAGTATTGCCTCATTATAAGAATGAAGTAACTTATTATTTTAATAATAAGATGATGAGCTAGTAGAACAAAGGGCCCAACTTGAAATGCACAGGACATTTAGCATTTTCTATCCTGTTTTTCTCAGTAAGCATGTTGTAGAAAAGTTTCTTTTTTATCAGTGATGCTGAGAGATTTTTTCCCCTGGTTGGAGGGTGGCTTATTTAGATGTTAAGCCATTGTCTGTTGCTGACTGGTTTATTAGGACTTTTACTGCTGACAGTGTTGTCCACAGAGAATGGGATAATGATAAAAAGTCTTGACCTTTTCTTTCTTTTAACTTGGACAGAGATTTAGTATATGTCATCTTGTGTGCTCTTGCTTTGTAAGATGGCTTGGTATGATGCTAAGACAGGGGGCAGCCAGACCCCTGGCTCCCCTTAGCAAAAAACTCGTGGTAGTTCAGCTCAGTTCTGTTTGTCTGCAGATAGCCTGCAAGCCGCAGCCCTGGCTCAGCTGCAAGGACGAGCCTGAGTCTTAAAAATAAAGACCTGTTTCCTGCTTTAGACATGCCAGCTGCTCAAAATAACAAGGCACTTAATAAGAGATCCAGCACCACATTGCAGTCCCAAGCATCAGCTTATTTTTGCCCTCAAACATCTTCTGTATCTCTGGTTCTATTTATACTGTTTTATACAACTATACTGGGAATTTAGATCAGCAACCGACTCTATTGCACACTAACTGTTCGCACACTACATGTTTAAAGCATAAACACATAACACAACATTTACATGCATTTTATACTCTTTATTTGCTGCAGAAGATTTAGACTGAGACTGATGTATGTGATTCTTAACATTTATGATTCAAGTGTTGCTTTTTAACTTCTTGCATATATAAGTATTGCAAAACTATAACAACAGCATTAGCACCAGCTAATGAATTTTCAGGGTAAACTTTGGTTCTCACATATGTGCCAGTTGGTAAAACAACTTTGTTAAGCCTAACCACCTGAGCAAATGTATATGTTGATAAAAAATGAAATAGTTAATTTATTCAGCAACACTTAATGTTGCTGAATACACTAAGCACTACTAAACACTAGGCACGACATGTTCTGTGTGTTGCAGCAGTTTATACTTTTATTTTTTTGATGAAATCTGAATATTTTTAGCCTTATTTAGTGACAACAAAGCATACCTCAAATGACTTGTTGCAGCATAAGAATAGCTGCACCATTTATATTCACCAGGTAATGTTTGCAATAATAATAGCTTCTTTCTTATGTTAGTTACCAGTGTAAAAATATTACACTGAAATGTCAAGGTGTGCTTTTTAAGTCTGCCTGCATACTGACCTATGTATGATAATGCTTTATTATACATCAGTGAATTTCAGACTCCTTGCATGTAATAGTAGTGACTCTGCTCTTGTGTGTCTCTTCTTTCACTGGGGTGAGAAGCCTGCTAATGTGGCCTGAGGCAAAAAAACAGCCATCCAACATTTCAAATTAAGACTGTAATTGTTACTCCAACCACCACCAAGGCTAATGAGAGGCAGATCTATAATAGCAATAAACACACTGGGGACACTGGTGGTGCGATGCTGCAGTGGGACTGTGGTCACAGACAGTGAGTCACCCTACACCCCCTTGGCAGGCCATCCACAGGGAGGAATTTGAGCATAGGACAGGGTGCTTATCACTCCCTTGTGCTAATAACAAATTTGGGACCTGTCATTCATAAATCTTTTGTTTACCAGTGCCTGGAGACACTTGTGTGCACTTTCCACCAATCAGGAGTCACTTTACTTTCATCAGAAATAAACTATTCATATCAAGGGCCATGAGCACCAGTGCAGGACCACTGAATCAGAAGTGGCAGGCTCTTCTTTGTGAATGATCATTTCAAAAGTGACATGAAAGTTACATAAAAGCAACACTGTGCTTTTATTTTTGCCCCTGTTAAATTGAGCAGACAGCCTCACAAATGTGACAGTCTTTCGCACATTGTCTATATTAAGACCCTGCTCAGAAAAGCATTTATATTTAGCCCTAGTTACTGGTGGTTCCGTATTCTCCCTGCCCGAGGAGTGTTTCCTTAAAACAGAAACAGCAGGTTTCAGTTTTGGGTAGCTTCACCAAGCATTTGAGCATAACAGCGATAGATTTATGGTAGTATATTTTCTGGTTGAGTAGGGTACATAGACTGAGGTATATTTTGACCTTTTCTCTGTGTTATAATCAGTACAGAGAATTAATCATGAGGAAGTAAGTTGTAAATTATACCTTAGAGGATTCAGTGAAGCTCGACCAGTCCCTACCTACCTTGTTATGTTCCCTCAACATTGTCATTCCATCCAGGGTTATTCTTGCCAACAGTGGCCAGAGCGTGGACAAGAATAGAACAGGCACATGAGGCTGTTGTGGTTTCCTCAAAGGCCATTTCATACAGCCTTGGTTATCAAAGGTGGCTTAAGCTTTTACAATCCTCCCCCCCCCAATCCTGTTAAACCCAGTGCCTGAGATTTTCTAATGCAGGCTCAGCTTGATGTGCTGATCAAAGTGGAGATCCTTAATGTCAGTCACAGTGAGGGTACAGAATGAAATATGAGATTAATTAGATACCACAGTGGTGAATTCTCCCAGGCAGCAGGTGTTTTTGTTGCTATATTTAGGTCCATTAGGCAAAAGTAGCACTAAGGCTGTCTAAACTCTCTGAGCCCTTCAGTGGTTCACAGGTTCACGGCTACCCATGGAACAGCGCCCGCTACAAGAGTCCTTTGTAGTACTTAGAAGCTAAGATTAATATTCCCTGTCAGAACAGAAGGCTCTGTTCTACAGGTGCCTGTTCTCTGTGCCTGCCAAGCTTTTGCCCTCCTCTGTCATTTGATTGGAGCTGTTTTTAGAACATAGAGAGAAAAATCTTCTGCAGGGGAGTCCCCTTTAGGCGTCTTCACTCTTTGAACATGTTTTAAGACAACTTAAATTTAGCCACTGAATCTCTACTGAGTATGTGTGTGTGTGTGTTTTAGGGTTTTGTAATGATTCTCTGTTTCTCACAGCTGGGAACTCCTTTCTTATATTAGAGCTAAAAAGCTAATATAATAGTCAACATGGCACATCGCCACGGAAGGCAGGAAGATGACATGCAGTGAGACTCGATATCTGCAGGATGGGGAGACATAATTACGTCGCCAGGGTTGCCATGGTAGCAGCAAGTTAGGGTGGTGGATACTAGGGTGTGGGGGTTGTCACAGACCAGGATTGCGCCACTTGCTTTTATGTTTCTATTTATAATCATCACTGCCACATACACATGGAATGGTAGCAATGAAAAACAGGCTGCATGACAAAATAAATGGGTCCCAGTGAGCTTCACAGCATCACCAAACACGAGGGCACTGGTTCTTAATTGATGGCTCCAGTACTATAGACTGACGCTGCTCCTTTGTGCAGGGCTAAACTTCTTTTTGTTGGTCTGTTATCATTAGTCTGTGACTATAAATGCATGACAAACATGTAAAGTGTAACATGCCATTTTTCTGCCATGTTTCTAAAGAACAGGTGGTGATGTAACATTGCCTGTATTTGTTCTCCCTTGAAAAGATTAAGGCAATGAATGCACTCAATAAATCTGCCTCCAGCCACTGGAATTTTAAGTAGGTTTGAATATACAGTATCTGTGGTCTCAAAATGGTAGAGACATCATCCAGTCTGGACAACGTGTTCTCTGCTTTGAATGTCACATCATGATCAGCGTACCGTAACTTTTTTCAGAGAATTGGACATCTCTATTTAGTCACTGCTCAGATATATGGTAGGGCTAATTTAATATGCATCTAAATTTGGTTTAAAGGTGTGATCCCTAAAAATGCTTAGGCAACTAAAACCAGTTGATGAATTCAGCTGGATGTAGAAGTGTGGATTACTAGGATAAAGAAAATATTGTACAATTACTGATCATTCCCTATGGAAAAGAGAGATGAAGTAGCCCTGTCTCCTGTGCTCTTAACTGGCAATCAATTTTCTCTGTGGAAGAGGCTATATATAGTGCCTAGAGACCAAAGGGATGCCCTCTCGCTTTGTATCTGGCAATTACTTATAATGGAGGTAGTTGTCATAGACAAAGGCAGTTCTTACAGATGCGCACATCACGGCGTCTGCATGCAAGAACCAAGATGGAAAGATAACAGGGATATGAATTCACAAACACATACTGGTTGATGAACTGTTCTGCCTTAAATCATTTGTATTAACAAGGAATATCTGACTGTGTTCTGGTAGAAACAGGGAGAAGGAGTCACTTTATTTATTTATTAAACGGTGCAAAGATAGGATTTATCTAAATACATAATAAGGGACCACGTCAACATTTTGTGCCAAATGTCAATTTAGTCTGTCGTACAGCTGGTCTCAGTAGAATACACTGAAGGATGTGATCCTATGTTTATTTGTAGAAACTATTATAATTGCAGTTTTGTGGAAGCCACAGGAGAGAAAGATAGGCTTCTTATGTCTGAATATATGTCATATGTCTTCTTTCAATCTTTATAGTTCCGTTTTTAAAATATCTTTTTTATAATGCTAATCTTACTGTCCTTCTTAACTCTTAACAACATGCCTTGGTCTGAAGCAACACACAGATTCACAATGCACAGTCAACTCTGGTTGCATGACTGGAGGTAAGACAAAGGTGGAATTAGGGACTGACAAATTTCTTTTATTCTCTCTGCTTTCCCCTCTGTGCGGAACAGTGGACATTAAGCCAGACGTGCCATTGGCTGTGGAGCCCTTATTACCCCTGGACCTGCGCACGGATCTGAGGATGCTGGGCCCAGGCTCGGACCCAGGACTGTGGGAGCATCAGCTGCTCCTCATTCAGAAGCAGCAGCAGATCCAGAAGCAGCTACTAATCAGCGAGTTCCAGAAGCAGCATGAGAAGCTGACCCGTCAGCATCAAGCTCAGCTCCAGGAGCACCTCAAGGTCAGCACTGTACTGAACTGTTGTTATGGAGAACAGCACAGCAGCGTAGACAGTGGCACAGTGCAGCACCACAGTGTACAGAACAGCAGAGCACAGCACGGCATGGCATAGTGCAGATCAGTAGAAAACCTTATAGCTCAGGCCAACATTACAGAGTGCAGAAAAGAAGAAACAACTCAGCACAGCAAGGCAGGGTGTTGAGCAATAGATTACAGCACAGCATGAGTTCTGTTTTTACAGACGAGTTCAAAATAGTCCATCACAGCAAAATAGAAACTGCAGAAGTTCACAGAAGCCACTATCATTTTAAAATATATATTTATCAGTGTGCTCTCTTCATGCTGATTTGAAGCTTGCATGTTTCTCAGCTCCAGCAGGAGCTCCAGGCCATGAAGCAGCAGCAGGAACTTGCAGAGAAGGAGCGTTGTCTGGAGCAGCAGCAGCAGCAGCAGCAGAGCCAGCAGGAGAAGGAGCAGGAGAGGCATCGGCGAGAGCAGCATGTTTCCAGCCTAAACCTCAGAGGCAAGGAGCGCTCCAGAGAGAGTAAGGGCTCACCACCACCATCATCACTATCTCCTTACCATCAGGGGCAGAATTAGTGACTTTGAGGGCCCCAGGCAAAAGAGATCATGAGGCTCCAAACTCATAACCCTTGCTGTTTTCAGTCATTAAAAAAAAACACATTACCTTAGAGAATGCATATAACAGCTGGATAGGGATGCTTTGCTGTAATTGAATACTCCACTGACTGAGAAAATACTTGCAATAAAGATTAACCATAGCATTTGTGGCACATTATCTATAAATTAGTCATGAAACTATATTTTATTATAAAGCAAAAGGTTTTTACCTTGGTCTTGGCTCAGTGGTAAATTGTCTATTTAGCTCTCCTTTAGCTGTTGTAGCACGAACAACTACACATCCTGGGGTACACATCATTAAAATGGTTTACACAACTTTGAAGATCCACACAATAACAGTGGCTAAAGATAATTAAGTGTTGAGATCCAAACACACAATTAAAACGTAAGCTAAATGTTCTCTCCTACCCCTAGTTGTATGTAGTCACAAAGAGATTTTGGATTCTTTTTATAAGGTTTTGACATGACCAGCAGTAAGGCAAAATATTGTTCCACTGTTCTGAGGTGACAGCACAGGCAGATATCACAAAAACTGTGCTTAAGGAACAACATCTTTTTACTGTAAGTAAAAACATGCCAGTACTAATGATGTCTTCTCAGGTGGCTCATATTTTCTAGTGCAGCAGTACTGTATGGGTAAAAATTCATATGTGTCTTATTGTTCTCACTGCATATAGCACAATGTAATTGCTATTCAAAAGTAGGACAAGCTGTTTTGCTTTTTCTGGCTACTGGAGACACGATCTCTCAGTGTTAGATCTAATCGGAAAAAAAGTCAACTTTTTAACTTTATTTATCACATAAAGAAAATATCCATTGCTATAAGGTTGATGATGACATGGTGCTTAACCAGTACAGTCAACTGGTGGCATACATTTGGCCAGTGACATTTAAGCTTAGAGTTAAGGAGAACATGTCTTTCAATAGCATGATGAAAATAGCTTCAGATATAACATTTCAATTCTGTTTTTACCATATAACTAAAAATAGACAGGATTTATAACTTTGTCAGATCAAGTAATTTGAAACTCTGCCCTGCAACTGTAACCCTCCGATGGGAAAAAATACATCTCTCTGCAGTGTCACTTTACTGGCTTGGCACTCATATGGTACCCTCACACCACTAGGGGGAGATCTTCCTACACGTATTGCAGATGCCCTGGAGGATAGAGTCAACCAGAAGAGATTATAGTGTACAAGTGAATTTACACAATCCAGGATGGTTTAGAATTTCAGCACTAAGTTAAATGTGATATAGGAAGCAGGTGAGAAAATCTTACAACAGGGTTAAAGTTTGACATGTACTACTGTCCAGTCAATAATATATTATGAGTCGTAGCCCTAGGGTTACCCCAATCCCTTTGGTTCTGTCTTTTGGTCTCACAGGTGCTGTGGCCAGTACCGAGGTGAAGCAGAAACTCCAAGAGTTTCTGTTGAACAAATCAGCCAAGGACCCTGCCACCAATGGAACCAACCATTCTTTCATCCATCACCCAAAACTCTGGTACACGTAAGTACATTTTGTTATTTTAAAATGAGATAATGATTATGTGCTTGTACTTAAATTACACAGAAACAGTGCCTATACAGTGATGCTGTATCGGTCTCTCTTTAGTTTGGATGTTTTTGTGTGTTCAGGTCCTCTCACCACACATCACTGGACCAAAGCTCTCCACCTCTGGGCGGCACATCACCCACGTGCCAGTATACTCTGCCATCACCCATAGAGAGCAAAGATGACTTCCCCTTGAGGAAGACAGGTTTGCTATTTCTCTCAGCACAGACATAAAAATGCAAACATGCATACATAAATCTTCACAGACACACAACTACAGCAGGTAAAAATATATCAGTGTGAGTCTTGATGTTGTGTTTTATTAGTAACTGTCCATTCACTTTGCTCTGTTATTAATACAGCGAGTGTCTTTTTGACCCTTGTCAGTCAGGATGAGTGTATCCTGAGGTTGCTGATGACCTGCTAATAACACTACTTAGGCTCATTATGACCCCACTAACCCTAACTCTAGCACCCCCCCCCAAAATTTCCCCCAAAAAACTCTCAGAAGACATGACGCATGTCAGGAAAATATCTTAAACCTTCCTTATTCCTCTTTGGATTATTCTAAAACAAACCAGATGAACACAGAACATAACACAGTTTATAGAATGTTTTCACTTCACACATATCTCATGTTTAATTATTGTTAGCCACATGTGTTCCTCTGTTGCAACAATAAACTAAGTTCCAAGGCCTCTTTGAATTTTGGTAATAGTGGTAAATGAGAGAATTAAAACGGATTAATTTCTTCCGAGTTACAAGCTGTAAAAGCTGTTTTGAAAAGACACAGGCTCCCACCAAAGGCCAGTTTAGGATTGTTGGTTTAAAGTTTGAGGAACCCTTTGGGGATGGCTGTGTAAATAAGAATAATTCCAGCCTCTCAAGGTTTGTACAAGCAAGTGCCCACCAAGCTACAAACTCCATATTTCTGCAATGAGGTCACCAAATTACATTATGTTCTTTTCCCTTCTCTGTCTCTTTTAATTACATTGGAAAACAGTTATACTTGTTGAGTTATTTAACTGTAGGCCTGTCATGTTGTGTGTATACACAATTTAGAGATGAGGCAAAGGAATTATATCTTGTAAAATAAAGTCACTGCATAGCAAAAATAAATATTATAAAGGTTTATGAAAGCTTTGAGAGATTTTATAAATTGTAATCATACCATTTTCAGAACAAAGAAATATCTCGTCTAAATATATATGTGCATTTCTGAGGCATGCCATTAGACTTACAAAGTAAGGAACTGCCTCACCAGTTGAAGACGGTTTTCTCAAATAACAGAGAGGCTGTTTATTATAGCATTGTTTCTTTTTCACTGTGAATACAAAAGACAGGTTTAAATAAATAACTGGGCAGATAAAATTTCAGTCTCTGTGCTACTCAGACATGACATTTTAATCCTTTCATTCATGGTTAAACCAAGCCTGACTCTTGCATTGATAAAGCTGTTTCTTCCTCTTTGGATTCCTGAATCTATATGTGGTCATTTCCTGCTCGGGCCTTCCTCCCCCACTTCCTGTCTGTCTTCATTAAAGTCCTCTGAGGGCTTGGCACGCGAGGGGGACACACAAAGGTAGTGTTGTTCCCCAAGCTGCTGGCTGTCACAGATAGCTGACTGGCAGGTGTTGCCGAGTTAGGACTGGCACAGGCAGGATGAACCTCGACAGAACTGTTGGTTTAGGCAAAGATAGCTCTTTCAAAACAAAGTGGTGATGACTCACATGCATCACAGTAGAATCCCCACTGCTCCACTTGGCCTGACGGCTATAGAATAATCTTTTTCTGGTTGAGCTAGAGGTTCAAGCTGATGTTTATGATGTGCATAAAGCTCTATATATACTGTGTAGGCTTGGTAACCTGGTTATCTGTAAAGCTTTTGGACAGCTTATGAAATTTGAATTTTATTTAGTTGAGCTTAAAGGTAGGGTCGGTGATTCATTTCAGAAGCATTTTTGTTACATTTCTTGAAATTCTCCTTTCATCCCAGTTGCAATGAATAAATCAAATGTAATGACAACATAAAGAAAAAAATCTGTCATCTGTGGCGGAGCAGGGCTGAAAAAAGCCTGATGAGTAATATTACTCGACCCTAACAAAGCCATTGGTTGGCCGACCTGCCTGTCAACCTACTTCCTACTTGCACACACCCTGCCTACGCCATTATTGCGTGAGCCAACAATCTCGCACAAGGCTTTTTATAGCTACAGCTGGCGAGCTATGGCAGAGATGGCACCCACAGCAGTTTCGTTCACAAAGACCTATTCCAAAAAGTTACAACTAAAAAGAAGTTGGATGTTGTTTTCTTGAAATTTGGAGCCAGGCATTGGTGCACGTTGCAGTGTAAAAGAAAAAAATCTGTCATCTGTGGCGGAGCAGGGCTGAAAAAAGCCTGATGAGTAATATTACTCGACCCTAACAAAGCCATTGGTTGGCCGACCTGCCTGTCAACCTACTTCCTACTTGCACACACCCTGCCTACGCCATTATTGCGTGAGCCAACAATCTCGCACAAGGCTTTTTATAGCTACAGCTGGCGAGCTATGGCAGAGATGGCACCCACAGCAGTTTCGTTCACAAAGACCTATTCCAAAAAGTTACAACTAAAAAGAAGTTGGATGTTGTTTTCTTGAAATTTGGAGCCAGGCATTGGTGCACGTTGCAGTGTATGTTGTGTTTTGGAGGAGTGGCTTTGGAGAGAAGTCAGAACGAAAGGGTGGGATTTCTTTGGTTGACTACCTTCAAAATCGAGCATCCTCTGGCTGGTTTTCCCACGAACACCAACAATACCAGGAGTATACCACACCTTTAATGCATGTCTATTTTCCTGGAAATAAAATGAATACAAAGTAAACACATTGAAAGTAAACTTTTTCTCATGTGTTTTTAAAATCAGTTTCAAACTGTGTTAAGCACACAGTTTACAGGACATTATAGTATCACCAGAAAAGGTACAACAAATGAATACAAATCTGTAGAGATGGCAGCTTCAGCTATAAACTAGTTCTGAAAATACACCACTAAAGACGGTACCCTATTAATAATTACATTATACTTAAAAACACATGATAGATGTGGTGCCCTTGGCTTTGTTTCCCTCACCCAACAAATAGTTTACAGAATTTCCCATGATTGTCTTGTTTACTTCGTATATATCGTCTTTGTTTCACTTCCAGGGACTAGAATAGACTGGACCAAGGACAGGCAATCATCTGTGGCAAGAATAGTTGCAGCTTGGCTATAAGAAGTGCAACACCCTCAGTGGTCTTGACCTAGTTTCCTAATGTGTGCATTCAGCAGGTGCAGGAAATATTTTCAAAAACATTCCTACCACGGTAAAACTGTAAAACCCAAAGCATGTCAAAGTGAAATTTGGGTGGAAACTCCCTGGAATATAATCAGGTCTTGTGTGTCATCATAAACAGTAATGAAAGAACTGAACTTGCTGAACATATGACATGGAAAACCTAAACTCTATGGAACTATAACTTTGGTTTAGAAGATTTTACTGAGCAGCAACCAGTAAGCATTAATTCATTCATTTCATCATCAGTGTAATCAAGAATGTCAGGCAAAATGCCCAGCAGGCCTCCTTGTGTACAGAATTCACAGCTCAGTTTTCCACACAGCCATCTGTCCAGGTCCAGCCTCTAATGGACACAGACAGTCACAGTGACAGCAGACTTAAAATTCTGATTAAGTGGAGATAGCATAACACATTCACTTGCAAAGCCACTAGCCCTGCAGCAACGCTTCCAAATGAAATGAGGTGACTGATTTATGACTGTGGTTTATTGCGGGCATTACTGTATGTTTTCATAAAGTAAGAAGGTAGAGTAGAAGTGACTCGGGTGTTCAGCGTACGTATATGTTTTGCCACTGCCATCATTGTCTCCTGTTGCACTGTGCACCAGGGCATGTTTTCCACGGAGACCAGTGAGAAAGTGTTTGTTCCCGTGCTGCTGTCTGGTGTTCCTGTGGCGACCAATTGGGATGCGCAGCTTGGTGGCAGCAGTGTGTAAAAATAGAAAGCAATCAAGGCAGCAGGGCGTGAAGCAGATTCATACGACTCCTAACAGCGCTTTCTCTCCATTTATCTCTCCTGCCTCTTTTCTTCCTCCCTCGCTCACTTTCATTCTACCTCACACCCACAGGATTAGAGGTCTGTGCCACATATTAGGGAAGAGGGTTTTGCTGCTTTTGACAAAAGCCAGAAATAGCAGCATCTGGCCCACTCTCTTAGCTGTGTCCCCATCACCGCTCCGTCTCCTCCACGATGCAGTGCTCCCACGTCAGGGCCCCACTTCCTTATGTGTAGCTGTATGTTATACACATTGCAAAAGACTTATTTAAGCCGTGTAAAGCTTGTTGTGGGACTTCATGCACAATGGGTTAATTGGAAGTCCATTTGACACATGTTAACCTAATGAGTCACTGTCACTGTGACTTGACAGGAGCACGACTCACTAGTCAGATGCCAAAGCATTTACCTGCATTTATATTACCGATGCTTTGATTAATTCAAAATGAATTATTTGCCTTCAGTTTTTGTTACATTATTTGCATTAATCATTTGTGCCACACGTTTTTCGGAAAAGTTTACTAATTTGTGTATTTTTTTTTATTAGACGTTGGTACAACTGTATATGTAAAAACTATTATGGCTCAGAGGTCCTCAAATGATTTCTTAAATGTTGTTTTTGTTTTTTTGATTCTCAAGTGAGTAATCATTTAGCAAGGGGGTCAGTGAAACACAATCACCGGCCACTTTATTAGGTACACCTGTACAGTTGAATGCAATTCAGTGCAGCACTTCCACCTTAACTTAATGTTTCAGTTTTTAATAAAAATAAATATATAAATTCAATTATATGTTTATTATTGAGGTCATAGTAAAAGGCGGTGTTGTACTGGACTATATTATATTCAGAGCTGTTCCTAATATTCTGACTGTCTTATGTATGTAGCTAGGGAGGACAAAAATATAGACACCTATGAATTTAATCTAATGCCATAAAAATAAATATTGATTTGATTTGATACTCAGTTTTCAGATTTTATCACCAAATCAAAGAGAAAATATTCATTTCCATTTTGCACATCACCCGTTGAGTTTCTTGGTATTTCATAAGTTTCTGCTTATGCCCTGTTTAGTATTTGCACTTTTACGTTGGTCCTTTAAACAGTGGCACAGGCACATAAACATTTAGGCACGACAAACATCACTTGTATCTAACAGTGTTAGCGTACAGTTGGACATTCCAGTAAAATATACTAAATCTACCCTGATTAAATAGAGCATTAAAATGATGAAATAATTTAAAATGAAACAGAACAACGGTATCTAACCAGTGTCCTTACATCCATCATTGATTCCGGCCGAGAAGTTTGCAAGCAGTATGTTGTGAAAAATAGTACAACAGCTTTTCATCCGTGCCGATGGACTGAATTTATAAGTGTGGTTCAGTTCAGGCCAGGCTGTGTGTGAGTGTGCCGTAGGAGCAGTGTGTTCGGACTGTGTATTCCTTGTATCTCTGTTTTGCATTAGTTGGAAGGGGTGTGGGGAGAGCCTGAAACATCTGCCATGTTTTTGTGTTAGTTTAACTGTTGCTACTGTATCAGACTGTGGTCACCAGGGCGGCAGGTAGCGGACTATTCCGCTTAGAGCCTGTGTGTTGCTCAACCTAATTTAGTCCAGATGAGGTGGAAATGGGCCCAATCCTGACTCACCTAATTTATCTGAAACCTGCTCTGAATTTCTCTGAAACT
This sequence comes from Monopterus albus, assembly GCF_001952655.1. NCBI lineage: Eukaryota > Metazoa > Chordata > Actinopteri > Synbranchiformes > Synbranchidae > Monopterus > Monopterus albus. The sequence continues at coordinate 2,635,553 of NW_018128007.1, read as the reverse complement.
GAAATCATTACATGTCAAAGTGTGAAAACATTGCTTATTTTTTAACCGATTTATGGACTTTCTATTTCTTTTTATTTTCTCCATGTTTTATGATGTTACCATTTTCTCTGATAATATTTAACTTTATAATAATAGTCACAGTACACTTACATGATTG
>NW_018128007.1:2627157-2635115 GCF_001952655.1 Monopterus albus | reverse complement strand
TATATATATATAAAAAAAAATATTTGTTCCATATGTTTTAGCCTCTGAGCCCAACCTGAAGGTCCGATCCAGACTGAAGCAGAAAGTGGCAGAGAGGAGAAGCAGTCCGATGCTAAAGAGAAGGGATGGAAACATCATGACTCCGTACAAGAAGAGGGCCCTAGAGTTAAGGGGTATGTAGTGTATGCAAATACAGTTTATAGCATGATGTTACCTGAAGGTAGAGCAGTCATCTCACAAGAGGAATGTTGATTGTTCGATTCCTGGTCTCCCCAGTCCACATGTCAAAGTGTACTTTGGCAAGACACTGAACCCCTAGTTACCCCTGGTGGCCAGGCAGTGACCGGCTGTGCTGCCATCAGTAAGAAATTATTATGGGGATTAATAAAGTATAGTAAAATTTAAAAATGTTAGAACGTTCAATGTAGCAGCAATGGCTGTTAAACTGTTGTTAGGCTACAGCTGTTATGCCAAGCCTCTGTGTTATGTGTAGAGAATGAGCATGCATACTGTGTCTAACCTTTTTGTAGACTCTACGCCCACTAACAGTGCCCCTGGGTCTGGCCCCAGCTCTCCTATAGGGGCCTCCAGTGCCTTGGGGGCTGAAAATGGGCCCTCCTCTCTGCCTACTACCACAAAAACAGAGGTATGTTTATAAATCACAAGCACTGTGATTGGAAAAAAATCAAGCAAAAAAGCCAACTTCTGATACGATTGTGCATGGAAATTGTACAAAAATCAACATTTTATGCCAGGGCATTAAATGTCTTTCTGCCCTTCAGCTTGCAGCTATAAAAACAGCCAGTTGTCCCGTGTTTCACTCCAATGAAAATGGCTCCCCACACTGACATTACCCCAAGTTTGCCTGTGTAAAGCTGACTTATTATGCGTAAATATAAATGGACTCCATCAATGTTAAAGGTCTGAACACAAACTATGAAAAACAGTAAATATTAAAATGCAGCACGTTTTTCTAGCCAACATTTTTTTCCAGATGTTTTATGTTTTGCCAAAAAAAAAAAAAAAAAATCAAACATCTTTAGTTTGGCTGTAAGGTTGCTGTTGGCTTGTCGTGGTGTTTCTGTCACTGGACTGGTCTTGCTCCTTGTCTGTTCTGAGGCAGCTCCCAATAGATTCATGGCTGAGGTACTGACCAGAGCTCCTCCCCTTGGATCGAGCTCAGACAGCAGACCATTATAGAGAGTGGCAGATATGACACATCTCTGAACAATCATAACAGAGCAGCTGTGTTTTCCTTAACCATCACTGTTTACTCTCCTAGGGACCTCCAGCGACACAGAGAAGGGAGAGACAGCTCTGACATCAGGCTGGGGCGTAGGGAGACAGATGAAATGTGGAGTTTAATTGATATCCCAGGCATTGGTAGCCAAAGACACCCACATGCTAACAACATAAACACACAGGGTAGCTATTGTAGTGGCCCAGGCTGAGGCTCTCATGAAAGTCACTGGCGTACTGTGGGGCTGCCTGTAGACCTCATGCCTGTTGCAAAAGCAAGGCATGTTTGTGCACCGTTACATTAGGTATCCTTTTTCAGAGGGAATAGGTCCCTCGGGTCAAATACAGGCCGGATATCCACGTACAGGTCACTGAGTACTAGTAGGGGTTGGAAGCATAAACATGGCTGTTCCAAAACCACATGCTGGACTGCTGCTCTGCTGGGGACAGGAAGTATGCCCCAGTGCTGATGTTCTCTGAGAGTGTAGCCTGAGGGTGGGGACCAAGGAGTAAGAACAGACAGCAGGAGACTGAGGAACTGAGGGTGGAGCAATAGATTTAGAGGTTTGCAGTGTTTTATAATAATGTATTATCCTCACTGGTGCCATTCTGTGAGGCTCAAGGACACTTCTGCTGGCTGTCACTCCTTTATATCATGCATCATATAAACTCATATCGTAACTTTCTGTTTGCAACAAGGAGGGCTGTTGTTTATGCATTAATGTTGCATTTTGAAATGGTCCAAAGTGGGATTTCTGAATCTGTTGCCTCCTCCTGTCTTTTCCTCTGTCCTGTGTGTTTGATGCAGAGATGGCCTTCACAGCCGAGACTATTCCGACCTGAGGGCTCCATGTCCATGCTGAGTTTATACACATCTCCCTCCTTACCTAACATCTCCTTGGGGCTTTCAACTGCATCCTCACCCATTAGTGTGAGTACACCTTTTGAAGAATTCTTAAACAATTTTGGTTTTTTATATGAAGTCTTTCCTAATGCTCCTGTTTAGTCGTTCAGTGATGGTAAGCTTTTTGACTTGTGAAACAAGTCTGTATGACCTGCAGTCAGTGGCTGTCTTGGTTCTCTGTACAACCACAGGTCGCTGACCTGTGGCCCCAAATGATTTTATCGCCCTTAGATAAATATTGTTTCTGTAGTGTCTTGTGTCAGGCATGCTCTTATCGTCCTCCGCTACCTCATTTATCACAGCTTTTAAAAAGTCCAAGTCCACTCAAGTGCAACTCCTGATAACACAGCAATGATATATCATCTTTTAGTTCTCTGGCACATTCCACACAGGCCTGTTGTTCAGCTGCAGGGACTTCGAACCATTGATGGCCTCTGATTTCCACCTTCCCTATTCACTGATTTGTATAGGAACTATATTCATGAAGTAAAAGTAACTTAATTTGTTAAAACAAACAGTTATGATTCTTACAAATGAATAATTGTGATGCACAGTATGTGGGGTGTTAGTAAAAGAATAACCATTACTATATCATTTTTGCTTTTCTCTCAGGCTGTCATGGGGTTGAAAGACCGATCAGCAGAAATCAGGCATGGGCTGCCAGGGCATCTCCTGGGCCCTGTGCCCCTGCAGACAGGCCTGGAATCCAAGGTGAGCCCCAGTCACCAGGCTCTTCTCCAACACCTCCTCCAGAAGGAGCAGATGAGGCAGCAGAAGATCCTTTCCTCTGGTAAGTCTTCTTTCTTCATCCTCAAGCATGATCTTACTTATTGTTATAATGCAAATGTAACACATTTACAATACGATTTTCTTGTCAAGGCCTAAGCTCCATGCCGTCCCACCCTCAGTCCCCTCTAACCATGAAGGATCGTCCATCGAGTAGTCGGCCTAAACTACCAAAACACCGGCCCTTGAACCGGACCCAGTCTGCTCCACTGCCTCAGAACACACTGGCTCAGCTTGTCATCCAGCAGCAACACCAGCACTTCCTGGAGAAACAGAAACAGTACCAGCAGCAGGTCCATATAAATAAGGTATTGTGCTGTTCATCAATACTCAGATCACAAGGGATGACTTTGAGATTGCTTTTTGAAGCCTTGTCTCTTCCTTCATAGGTTTCATGAGGTCTTGTTTTACTGCAGGGAGTCTGATTTAATTATTTTAGGCACACAATTGTAGATCTATTTTTAGCCTTTTGTAAAAGCATCTGTGGTAACTTAAGTTTACAGACCTGGGTTGCAGTCTGTTCTTCCCTGGAATCCTGCTGTTTTTTCTGTGAAGCAAAGGACTTCTGCCCGACTTCAAATGGGGAAGAACCCCTTCCCCTGCACTATTTCTGTTATCATAGCTTAAGGCATCAGTGCTGTTCACATGCTAACTCTGTGAAATTCAATTCAGCTAAGTTCAAATGAAGGAAAATGTTCCCAGAAAACATTTTGTTCCTCTGCAACAATATTTGTGTTTCTCTTAGCTGGCTGAGGTGACCTTGCTATACCCAGAGTGTAATTATTCTGGTGAGGGACATGTGTGAGGTGGCAGACACTGTGAAAGGCTGCATTGTGTGAGCTCACATATTGCTGTATCCCAGCGCTGGGCCCTGAAAGAGCCATGGGAACCATAGAGTGACACTTAACTAGAAGTAATAAAAGGTGCAAAGCACTTATTGAGTTGTACAGAGCAGATGTAGAACTTCAACAGTTTCTGTTTGATTTCCTCTGTAGCACTATAAATAACAAACAAGTATCGCTGCCAGGCAGCTGGAATCAGTTTTAATATCAGTTGCAATTATTGAAAAGCACTCTGTGACGCTCATTTGATTTGAAAAGAGCTTTGGAATAATTGTGACACCTTGTCTAGAATCATGTGAACAGGCTCTGTGTTGATCACTCAGGTCAGTGAGATCACAAGCAAAGCAAAGCTTCTTTAAATGGAGGTTATAAATGGCCACTAATCAGGGATGAGCACTCAGTGTTTATTGAGAGGGATCTCAGAAACATTGCCCTAATTAATTTCCTAGCAGAGGCTTGTCTACGGTTGTTTTTAAATGGCCTGTAACAGTAGGGGGCACTAATGGAGATTTACAAGAGCTTAGGGATTTCAGGAGGTTTGAAGAGTGTTTACTAATGTCAAGCTAAGGAGGCTAGTTCTTTTAATGGAAGGGATATTTATATCAGCCTATTTTGTATAGATAGTAATGTTGCTGGTTACAAGCTGTCAAGGGAAGGCAAGGAGCTTCTCAGCCTGTTTACTGAGCCCTCTTGTGGTGGAATAATCACATCATGGCTTCATTTACAGTGGTTGGAATTTACACAGAGCAGGAAGACACTGAAACATCCCTGTACACTGAGTTCAAACTCGTGGCTCTGTTTCTGCTAATTATCTTGCACTGTTACCCTCTTAGCATGTAGCTTTTACAGCTTTTTAACTTATTTTCGTGGATGCAAAAATGTCCTTTTGATATTTTGATGTCTCTGACACTTACACTTCTCAGTTTGATTAAAAGATTTTTGATGCAAGTAAGATGAAGTGCACTTGGAGTAGATATAGTGAAAAATCTGAACACACTTTGCTGAGGTTCAGAGTTTGGACTGGAGTGCTCATAACCTGGTGCCAGTAGAGAAGAGTTGGCCAAGTTTGATGTGTGCCATACTGTATGATCTCTTGATAGGCTCTTTTATAATCCTATACAATAGCACACTCTCTACACTGCTGCCCTGGCACTGTATGATCTCTTGATAGGCTCTTTTCAAGGAAAAGATGAGACCTTGTACACTTTGCTCTTTTATAACAATAAAGCACATGAGTGAAACCTGTCCACTTACCCGGTGCAGCCACAATTGTTGTTGATTATTTCATAAGAAGCAGGAATAATGTCCAATCTGCTTCTACTCTTAAACCTTCTAAAATGTAGTTTATCAAACCCACAAGCCAGAAACTTTATCGGTCGGTCTGATAGTTCCCTTTGTGACATTATTACAATATACATTATTAAATGCTACCGGCGAAAAGGTAAAACAAGTCTTTCTACTTCTTTTTGGATGTATTTGCATGCTTATTGTTATTTATGTGATATTGTGAAGACCTCAAATTGACTTTTTTTTGCTTTGCATTGATAAAAGTTGTTTAGCTGCAGGATATCATCATTAATGTAGAGCCAATGTGTTTTCCAGTTGTTGTCCAAGTCCATTGAGCAGTTACGTCAGCCCAGTGCACACCTGCAGGAATCAGAGGAAGAGCAAGAGGAGCAGCACGGAGAGCAGACAGAGAGCATGCAGGAGGACAGGATGCCCCCTGGAGGAGTCATCCGGAAGCACACGCTCAGCAGTAGCAGCAGCAGTGGCTCAAGCAGTGACCTCCCCGACGCTCACTGTGGGATCATCAAGGTCAAAGAGGAGCCGACTGATAGTATGGATGAGGCTCTGACCAATCAGAGCTTGGAGTCAGAGCAGAGCACCTATCTTCACCAGGTCAAAGGCAGACTGGTGATAAGAGCTATGATCTGAGAAGGGAAGAGAGGATGAGCTCACACATTCACATCATTCACATATAAACAGGTCTCTACACACATGTCCATCTACATCCATGTAGTTTTCACTTGCACACACACACATACACACACAGCAACCAAGCCAGCTTTACTTGTCACCACATACGGCCCCTTTTCACTCAGCTGCAGCCTTGCTTATCCCACACTCTCAGACTCTCTGTTTGCGATGTTTGTGCAATGATCTCTGTAAAATCTGTACGTTTTGCTTCTGTGTATATAGTATGAAGACAATTTAGACCTTTTTTAAAAAGCTGCTTCTCGAGTCCCCTCAACTGACAAAAAGGTTTATGTACATATACTGTGGATTTAGCATCAAAGATGATTTCTAGAGGGAAGGTTGGACAGGTGTACAGCTTTGAAAAGGCAACTTATGTTCTCATTATGTATTTTTTGCCATCAAATATTCAGCGTTGAGAATTATCATAAAGTCCTGACAGTGTGTAAAAGAATTTAAAACTGTATGTGCTCTGTTGTTTTTAAAGATCTGTGATTATGTTCCATGTTAAGTGGTCTCAGAACTGTAATAATGAACATCTGTCTCAGAGAGAATGTATACTTAAATCCTAACAGAGGACGCTCCCTTAGGGCAGACATTTGCACCGGGAGTGATGTTGCCATTGGAATATGGTCCGCTGCTCATATTGCAATTTGAAGGATAAAGCACTAAATTCCTGCTTGGGTGTTCACGCATCCCCCAACGCATCCAGAGTCTCCATGTCACTCTGCCTCAGAGCAGTCCCAGAGCCTGGGCTCTGTGCTAAGCTGAGCTCTCCTCCCTCTCTCCCTCTGGGTCCAAATCAAAGCTCGGGCCGGGATCCTGCCCAGCTTTCAGCAGAGGAGTCAGACAGAGAGAAAGAGAGAGAGAGAGGGCTGGGCAGGAAATGCCTTCTATGAGCCAGGAGTTGGAGTGATTCATGTGTGCAGGAATGTTGAGAGAGGAGGACCTAGGGTTGGAGGAGTCCAAGAGGCCAGGCTTGAGAATTGATTTACTGTCAAGGCGAATTACAAAGTAAGTGGGGATATGGTTAGCGGAGTTCTTTTTAAGGGGAATCGCTTCCTTCATATTCCCCAGTGGCATGCTTACCTCAACACGCAGGTTTGAAGTTACATCAATTAAAAAAAAAGCCCCAGACGGGATGTTGCATCTTCTTTTTTATTCCAAGCCTCTTTTCCCCCGAATGTCCCTGTTGCGACATGTATAATCTGTCTTAAAGTGATCCGTCAAATGTATTGTGTAGCTGTTTCATTTGTACTGTCAGCTAAATGTAAAAAAAAAAAAAAAAAAATGCTACTATGAGGTTCTGTGATTGGATTTATGTGAAAATCAAAACTGTCTGTCTTATACTGTACATTCTCATTGTCTGGTTTAAATGTTTTTAGTGTAAGTAAACACAATCAGAACAATGTGAGTCTTGTTCTTTTGCTCCTTTGATTCGGTTGTAATGAGAACCCCTTTGCTGCCAGTGTGGGGGTGGAGGGGGTCCTGTGGTTTGTTCATAGCAGTTAGTTTGCATTACTTCTTTTTGCCTTGTGTGATAAACCATTCTTTTTTTTTAAATAAAATTCATTTACCTCAGAGGTTCATGCATTTAGTAGATGATTTATACATAATCCCATTTTATTATGAGGCTGCAGATAGTGGAAAGGAAGCAAAACACACCATTCTCCACGAAGGCTTTCAAAGAACCTTTCAGGACTTCCTTTCTTGTATTTGAGTTCGCAGATTACATTCAGAATATTTCTGACCGGAAAATCTCAAACGGGCTGTCTTAATTATTAACCCAGCTCGCTTTTCCCACACAGGTCCTATAGCCTGGCTCTTTATTTTCAGGAGATCTATGTAACGCTTTAAAAGGAGCTTAAGAGGTTTTCAAAACATTTCTTTGATGTGAGCAAGCACGGCTTCTTGTGGCAGCATTAGAGCAGTCAAGATAAGGTGAGCTGCGAGCCAGTGATATATGACTTGTGTGGATACTTTCAAACCAAGCTTAAGCAATTTCACAGTGAGCTTAGCTCATGGGGCTGGCCTGATATGCTATACACGCAATAATGAGACTGGAAAAGTTTACTCGTAATATAATGTTGCTTTCTGCAAAACACCATGCTGAGAACATCTTAAAAATGACCATGCTAGAAGACCTCCATGTCTGCCATCAGACTCATTGGATTGTTCAAGTAATATTATATAAAACAACACATTACACTCTT
>NW_018128007.1:2609124-2627140 GCF_001952655.1 Monopterus albus | reverse complement strand
TATTTTAACAAAGGTGTAGTGTCATTTCACATTAGAAGGTATTTGAGCTAAATTAGACACCAACTCCTTCATCTGTCTTCAGGCTCTTGTGATTTTAAATGGCCTATTACAAATACAAAAATAAATAAATAAGAAGCTTAAATCCATCGGCACTGCTGCTCCCCAGCTGCCCATAGAGCTGGTTGAAAAAGCAAACAAGCATTTTTAAAGTTATAAGGAAGTAAGGAAGACATAAGCCTACCTATTTCCTCTAAATGGACTAGACCCTAAGTTAGGCCAGAGTTTTTATCACATTATAAAAGTTAGGCATTTGCACGTACATGCAAGAATGTATGATAGATGATGGTGATGATGACTTTGCAGACTTTAAACTCTCAAGGCAGAAACGCACATGGTTTTATTTCAAATGCACGAGCATCAACAACACACGCACAACACATTCTTACAATCAAAACGCCTGCCAAGTAATGAAATAACGTCTCAGTGTATTGAGCAATTGGGCAAGAATAGCACAGTGAGAGTAAAATACACTACAAGCACTGCACTGCTGACAAGAGCTAAAACGATGGTCTAATATATTTCATCCACATGAAGTGGCCCTAATAGCTCAAACCACATGCATCAGCCTTCATTTGTTCCGTCAACATTCTGCATTATTGCTGCTCCAAAAAATTTATTTCATAGCTGAGTTGTAGTTGAGCTGTGAGTCCTTGCAAATAAAATGTATCAAATTCTAATTTCAAACAAGTTCAATGACTTGGTCCCTTAATAAAACTGAATCACAAATTTAGTCCTGCAACCATTGCACCATTGCCAAACATGGCACCCTCCTGGTGTCCTCTGTAGTGGGACCTGTTGCCTGCACATTTAATGTTAGCAATCACAGTAAATGTTTAAGAAAACAACTTTTCTTCCAGAATAATAACTCTGTTCATTAGCTCTGTACATGGTTCTGTACTTACACATTTTTTTTCTTAGCAAACTATTATGTACCTCACAGTGTTTACTTTCTGAGGGAAACGTGCTGAATGGCCTGCAGCCTTGTATGATGCATGTTCACTGTGTCAGACGCTGTACATTCAGACCTAACAAGGGAGCTTAGGTAAGGATGCTGTGTTTGCACCATCTGAACCACCAGTCACATCATAAGAGCAGAGAGAGGAGGTGAAATCTGGATTACAATGGGAAAGAGCTTAGTTACCTATCGTACAGAGGACAGGGTGTAGCCTGAACGGGCAGTGACAGTAAGAGAGGATACCGTGTGGTCAGCTATTCAGTGATGAGACCGATGTGATCTCTGACATTAATTATCAGCATCAGCAGGTCGACAGTGCAGTCACTGCTCACCTGATATTCACTGTCGTGTGTCATCACCAAAATACACTGTTGCTACTCACCACACCCTGAGCGACAACAATGGCTAACCAATATGAGACAAAGCACAGGCAGCATCAGAGAGCATCATACATCTATAGGCTTTTTGTTATCATTTGCACAGTCTACAATAAGAATTTGTTTTGAAGCTTTGGGACAAGGAGCAACAGTGAAACATTTCAGCTCTGCCATCTTTCCTACTACTGTTTGAAACGACTTACAGTGACACTTCCGGGCTGTATTAGTAGAATCTACATGTTTAGCAATGCAGGTTCATATTATTATGTCTATATTTTTCAGCAATGCAATACCTACACATACACATAGAATACCTAAAGGCCTTGAAAATATCAGAGTTAACCTACTGTTTACATCACCTACATCTTAAGTTCAGCTGCCACAAAGTAGAGTTTAGGTTTAATAATGATAACAAAAGTACCACAAGGAGAGTTTGCACAGTAAACTGGCTGATGAAAACACACATTATAATGGAGGTAAACCTCTAAAAGAGATGCCCTAAGTCCACCTAGCAGGCCTGGTCAAGTTCATGACTGACAAAGCACAATAGGACTCCATGACATGTCTAAATCTTACTTTATTAAAGTGGACAGTTCTGGTTCTTTTTTGAGTCTTTATCAGATCAAGAAACACTTGATTTATTGCTGTCTTTGAAATGTGCTTTCACTCATTTCATGGGTAGTAAAAACCTAATAAATAAGGGTATGATCTATATATTGAAGATACTAAAGCGCTGCTATTAACATACACTGAAGTGTATTTGACCTCATTTTTACCTGCTTTTGGCTCCTCTGACAATTAATTGCAAAAGATAAATTCAGTGTATTTATATAGTGCAACAGTACATTTAAAGTTTTTGTGTTTCCCATTTATAAAACATAGACTTGGGAATGTTAGCAGCAAATGACATGCAGGTAACTGACTTCACTTCATTTTACTCAGTGGGCCAGATTTCAGAGCTTTCAAAATTAATGCAAAGCAAGGCTTATGTCGATTAATAATGTACAGGGGTAAATTATATTTATGCCACAGAGCTGCTGTGAAGGATTTGTTTGATGTTAACTGTCTCACAAGTCTGGGTAACGGAGGAATTCTTTTGTTAGATGCACTTCTACTGTTTCAAACTCTGCCCACCAAAGTTGAAGATGACATTAGGCTGAAACACCACATAAAGGACATTTTCCAGCTTTCTTGTGTGCATGTCAAGATTTGTACGAATCTGGCATCCAGCAGTACAACGTGGTGTTTTTCTTTCCATGTGTTGCTAACCATGCTCGAGGTGTAGAACAGTGCAGCGCTGGCAGCAAACAGAGGAGACTGTGTGTTGGTGTGAAAAAGTGCACCTCAGAAAAGAAAAGGGGGGTGGGGAAAGGATATCAGAACAATTTCTATTGGATTCTGTGTGACCTGTGATGTCTGTAAGGCCAAGATTTCTTTTTGTGATGGCTTGTGTGCCTGTCAGTTGAAATTAAATCATTTATATGAAACAGCATTTCAAAAATAAAGCTTTTGTTTAGTAAGCATTTTTACAATACATATTTCTGAATGGAATATGTGATGTTTTGTTTATTAACACTAATTTCTTTATGGAAAACAACCTGACCTGCAGGAGACAAACAGCCTTTTGAGAGCAGTAGATGAATTCCACATCTTCTCTGCTTATCCCCTAAGATAAAACATTGATGAGCCAACATTTAAATTACTGTCAGTCTCCTTGACTGGTGTCATCCATACTGTTATCTTAGCCTTTCAAGGATTAATATACCTTTTCAAGTTTAATAAGACAGAAGACCTAGGGGAGTTTTTCTCCTGCTGTGTTCAAAGACTATCCGGCCTTAGGAGCTGCTTTATCTCAGCCACTGATTGACCTGGCTGATAGGTGATACTGAGGAACCACAGTGGCCCAGGAAAGTGACCTCTCCACTGGCAAACTAGGCCTCTTCTGTCTGTGAGGATCCCATCAGTGGGGCTCCGGCATCCCAAGGGACACTGTCTCCTCCCTTTGATTCCTCCAGCCAGGCACTTTTACGTGCCTACCTCTCTCACACCATCCAATCCTGAGCTCATAAAGTGTCTGCTGCTCTCCAGTTGGACAGGACGTGTTTATAAGTGTTGCCTGAATGCACCGCCAGGCAAAATGACACCCCAAGGGCTCGTAAGACTTGTGATTTCTTTTCCAAGCCCATGCCAAGAGATCATTTTGGGTTCCAGCTCAGCTCTTCTAAAATGTTGCCATTTGTGGCTTGTGACCATGGACCACTGGGGTTTATCTTGTGATCTATATGGCATGGCAAACACTATGTATTAACTAGGGACATAATCACAAGGGAAACGTGGAAAGCCAATAATCACGGCCTGAGCATAATACCACATAATAACCCTTCAAAGGAAAAATATTCAGGTCTGCATCAAATCCTGACCTCCAACTAACAAGTAAAAAATCTTTCAAGCAAAGTATCATTACATTAAACAATTATACATTCATCACTTTATCCATATTATGGAAGACATGACAAATCTCCTATCCTGTTGTTCAAAAAAATTCCAGGAAATTTAACACACAAGACAGAATGGTATAAGGAATGCAGCCTGAGTGCACATTTCTCAGGGGAAATATTTTTCAAGGAGGGTTTAAGGGCTCCTTCATTATCACTATATATTGAAAGAATAAAACAAGGACCCTGAAAGGTCCCTGGGGCATCTGCGTTCAAGTGAGTTGATTGTTCTTCACACTATATCACAGGCTAATGTCTGAAGCTAACATCTGTGTGTGGATACATGAGGCACTTGTTGATACAAGTGAGCAGTAGGTCGGAGACACTGGGAAAAGCAGGGCTCTCCAAGCTCCATTAATGCTGCTACTGCCGCCATGTTTGCTCATCTGTGCAGTTTCCAAATAACATCATCACTCAAATATACTCAAAAGACGACATGCCCGATGCCTGCTTTGGGCCGCCCAGTGATACATTCACTGCTATTGTGTAAAATTCATATTCTAACATTTATTGTGTCTGAGCAGTTTATATAGATTTGTTCATTTAAATACCCATTTGATAAAAAAAAACTTTATTCATATTCATCATTATGTAGAATTCCAGTGTAGGTGTAAAAGGCACATTTTTTCTCCCATGAAATGTTATTAGACATAAACATTAATTAGACAGTATTGTGTGTTATCTGGTATTTCATTGAGGCAACAAGTTGGACATCATGTTGAGACATCTTTAGTCAAACTGAACAAGCTTTTTCAGTGTTAATTAAAACTGTTTATAACATCATTTAATGTTCAAAGCTTAAAGTTTGCTACTGAAAGCACAGCATGATGTATGAATTTCATTATGGATTTGTTCTTCTGGAAGACAGATGATATTAAGGCATTTGTGTATTCAAGTTATACTTTAGCTTGGCAAAAGTTGTTTATCTTTGCTGTAAAACCACTATGAGTGAAGAAATTTTTAAGCAAAGCCTTGATCTGCCCTGGAGAGTCACTGTATAATTCACATAATTCATAATGAGGAATGAGCCACACAGTTTCATTTTGTGTGACTGGTTTGGGTGGAGGCCAGACGGTGAAACAGCCCTGTGACAGATCCACAGTGCTACATCGCAGTTTCAACAGAACAGCACAGTGTAGGCATGTTGTTGACTGAACATAACGCACTATTAATGTAATGTAAGAATGTGTTACCCGACCAGATGGGAATGTGTGCCCACGCCGGTGCTAAGAATCGTGACAGAGCATTTCTTTTGACAAAATGGGAAATCACCATCTACAGTTCATGAGGGGATCATGTGATTTAAATGCATAGGATGCCACAAATTGTGGTATACTGCAGTTAATGGCAGCTCCCCTCATGTTTTGAGGTTCAGCTGGCACTGCCACCTCATATGGCCTGGTGTTAATATGCCATGAACAAGCCTGCGTTATGCCAAGAGTGTAGTGAGTGGGGAACAGGTGGCCTTGCCTTTCTCTCATTCCTGGTCTGAGCTTTGGCTTCTCAACCTAAAGTTGGACAGCTTGTATTTTTTGGCAGAATTTTCTCCCAAGCCACTTTATTAGTAAATGAAAGTAAACCTCAAATATAACTCAAGTGTTTACATATGTGCATTTGTAGAGTGCAGAGATTTTTATTTTAGTGGCTGAGCTTAAAGTAAAAGTTTGACAATTTGGGCAATACACTTATTAGCTTCATTCCTGAGAGTTATATGAGAAGATTGATACCTCTCACACAGTATAAAATTGGTGCTAACAGCAGGTTAGCTTAACTTAGCACTGGTAATGGTGGGAGAAGCTATGTCTCTGTCCAAAGATAGCAACATCTGCCAACCAGAACCTCTAAAGCTCATATAAGATGTCATCACATGCTTGTTTAATCTGCTTAGAGGTATGGGTGGATAGGCTAGTTCTCCCTGTCATCCTTGTGGTAGCTAAGTCAAGCTAACCAGTCACAGGTGGTAGCTTTACATTTAGCATAATCTACTGATACAGTGTGAGAGTGATATTTATTTATTTTTCCTATGGTTTAGTAGTCAGCATCATTTGATCTGAATAGACGTTGTTATAGATGAATAAACTGAACCCAAAACTGTGAAAATTGAATATTTAAATGTTTTTTGTTAAACTTACTCAAAAAACTCAAAACATTTTTGGTGGGGCATAAGTCAAAATTTGCTGCGTTTTGATTTTGGCCAACTGTAGCAAATGCTAAGTATTTTTGTGACTTTTACTGTGTAAGATAGTACAGTACTGCAGGGATTTGTCATGGAATGACTGTATGGTACAAACTCAAGACATGGTGAGGAAATATGTAAAAGACTAAATGCAGTCATATTGTAATTAGTCACATTTTGGGACTACAGTATGGAAACGGCTGAGGCGCGAGAGGCGGTACGTGCACATCTGAGAAATTATGCAGATACTGCATAAAATAATCTGCCCAAAAAGACAATCACTATCCATCTGAGGAAAATCCAGTGTCTTCAAATTGTTGCAGTACCTATGCAAAGTAAAAGAAAAATTGAAATGAAATGCTGTAGCATTGTTTGAAATGTTTTTTTTTTTATTTTAATTATTCATATTATTATTTGCTTTCAGTGGTTAAAACAGCGCCTGATAATAGTTCTTTTATGTTGGCATTGTCATCCACTGCAGTTTAGGTTTCCCATACAGTAATCTGTAATTAAAACATTACAATTTCATGACAGAACATTTGTGGACTTATGCTTTTTACCACAGATAAGCACATATAAAGGAGTTAAACTATACTGTCTGCCATGCATCTCTTCGTGAGAGAAAAACACTTGATTGTGCAGTTCTTCTGAGATAAAGACATAAATATGATTGACTCCATCTATGCATGAAAGACAACAGACAGATTCTTTTGAAAGAATGTCCCTATCATATCTTTAAGACCTTGTCCACTGCTATCACTTATAACTTGGCTGCAGCACAGTGTGATTCCATGGATTTGAAGACAGCGAATGCAGACTGTGCCATGGAGGAAATGGGTGGGCATACATCATGTCTGTCTTTGTCTTACTTACTTGTGAGTGGATGAAGACGAGCAATTTTCACAATGTGAGGTTTTGGAAAAAATTCAGGTGAAAACATGGTTCAAACGGGAAATGACTTTATGCTTCTACACTGAGTAGGACCCACTGTGAGTTACATGGTTAGGTCATGGCTTATTTGTTTGGCTGATGTGTGAGGAAAATCTCCTTCATCCATCACAAATGCAAAAAAAATATTGGTGATTAGTGAAACCAAGCTGTTCTTGAAATGTTGTTTTCATACACTGTTTGCATTTCTGCACAGGTAGTGCGTATTGTAACCCCGGTTTTTCACGCTAACAGACACAGTCAGGTGTCAGTCAACAATACCCAGACGGCCTGGGGCGTCATGGCAGCTTCAGTCCACTGGTGCTGCACTTGGCCTGAGATGAGAGAACATGGGGAGAAAGAAAGAGGTCTGCTTTCCATAAAGTTCTGGTGTCCTGTGAGGCAGCTATACTTCATAATCATAAATCGTCTAGATGGAAATTAGGGGCTTGTCATATCCAAAAATAGCAGGGAAATTTCAAAATCAGAAGATGGACTAGCAGTTCCTATGACAGTTTAATATCAGAAGAAAAATTTAGAAATTTTGCAGGTTTCTGTTCGCTTTTATTTGAAGTTTTGCAGTGGGAGAAAGCAGAAACTTAACGTAGGAGCTCAGTGCAGGTTCAATTTTCAAAAATCCATTTTCTTCTGATGATAAACTAACATTACAGCTCATTTTTATGTTCTCTAAAAAACTAACTGTCTAAAATGGTAATATCTGTGATTCTAGGTTTTGTGTCTTCAGCTCCTTCATCTTTCTCCTGGAGGCTGTGGAGACCTGAGGTCCCCGGCCTCTCCCTGACTTGTGCTCCAGCCAGCTTCAGCCCATGCATGTAATGCTGTTTGTAATGAGAAATCTAAACAGGGAATAGCGGTGAGGCATGACAGGAATGTGTTTCCATTGGAGGGATCTCTGTGCAAGAATAAGAGAAGAAAAAATAAAAGAATAAAAAGAAATGAGAAACTACAATCCATAGATGTGTCCAGAAGGAGCACTCACTGGGCCCAGAGCGGAAGACTAATGTTATTGTACATTGGCTGTCACTCTGCCAGCCCTCCCTCACCAATTGGTTCCTGGTCTCCCTACCAGTTTCTTCCCGCCCTCTCTCTCTGCTTCCCTAAGACTCTGTTTGCTCAGGTGGACAGTGTGACACAGTTCTGAATGAGCCCCAGTCGTCTTTCTGCACGCATGGCTGTAGACTGTGTCATCGGCTTGGGGTCCAGAGGGGCCTGCAGAGAGCAGGAAGTTGAAGCTAAAACCCAGGTTCACTCTGGATGGGACAGAGCAGGAAACTGAGGGACAAACATTGGGAAGAATAAAACATAATATCATTGAATAGGACAGAACTGAAAATGTGAAGAGCCTAGGAGAAATAGTGGCACGAACAGAAGGAGAACAAAAGATAGGATGAAAAAGGTGGAAAAGAAATAATAAGAACGAGTGAGATTGAAACAGAAGAAAAATCTGACCACCCATTCTGAAAATTACAGAGGCGTGGTTGTAATGTGTGGAGGCCGTCTTGGTTTATGGTCCATGGAGGATGTCTTGAAACAGAGCTGTTTAGAGTTTATTTTATCATGCCACACCATCTCAGACCCTCTGTTAGGAATCTCATTCTGCAAAGACTAATTACAGTGTAAACATTACATTAAAGTCTGTAGACCACTTCACTTCACTATTTACCTTTTCTTCCAAATAGTCCTGACATCCCTCCACTGATTGATTTTGTCCATAGAAACCTCCTCTGGCGTTTATTTGTTTTGAACCTGGCATGCAATTCATGCTGAAATAGATGGATACAGACTTGAATAACATAGCTCTGTTTGAAATACAACAGAGTCTGTCTCACCTGCAAAATGCAACTTCACTTCCAACTACATCTGAGCAAAACTAGGTGTAACAGGGGAAAAAGAATGAAAAGGTGAAAATACCTACATTCAAGTTGTCAAAACATTCAACAAATACAACACATTTTATAACTGGAGACTGTCAAAGTGGTCCAGCACTTAATGGGGAGGACTGGAGCTGCCATGGGTGCTGAGGAGTGGTCACTCACGTCAGTCACCTGCATGGTGGAGCCACAGAACTTAATTACTACCACATGGACCCAAAGGGCCGGAAGAGAATGCTTTTAAGGCAGATGGAGAGTTATGGCCTCCTAGAGCTTTTAGCATATAAAACAAACAAGGGAACTGCTACTGCATGCAAGTGTATGTGTGTGTTACTGTTTGTAACCTTTGAATTTCCATTTTTCTATAACATCTCTGAAAAAACACACAGATTTTTTTTAGACTGTAGTTTAACCATTGTACAGAAAAATAAATGTGTACCACTGTACTGAAACTGAGAATGCACAGTACTGACAACACCATACTTGACCAAATGTATTCCAGCACTGGTTAACCAAGGGTTAGTTTGTATTAATCAGTATAATAAAAAAAAAGAAATATAAGACACACATTTACAAAAAAGAAAAAGCTGTTTAGTCCCTCAGTCTTAAACTGTGGTGGAATATGATTTAAAATTAAGACACGTGTATTGTGTGATTCTTGCGCCGACACCTGAGGAGTGTTGATATTCAGACTGGGCCAGTCCCCAGCAGCTACCTGGGAGGTGTAAATACATTGTCTTCCAGAGCACAGACAGGAAATGAACCCTGGTATCTAGTTTGAATCAGCCACATCTGGAGTCAGTTAGTCATTCTGGTTGTTTTTGGCTGGTGATAAATGACTTTGTGACACCTCTGGCAACATTTCTCAAGTGCAAATGTAAGTATTATATAGCTCAAATGATAAAACAGTATAGAATAGCTATAGTTTTGGTCCTTAGATGAATGACACTTTATTACAGACTCAAGGTCCAGGTTCAGAAACAAATAAAAAACAATAAAAGAACAGTTTAAAACAAAACAATAAAAACAGAAAGATGATGAGAATGGGGGAGTTTTTCACCTGCAGTTGTGAGAAGAACTGAAAACCTGTATCATTATTTATGTTGAACTGCGTGGCTTGTTGTTGATTAAATGTCTGTTGTGTTAGACCACCGCCGTGGGTCCTTTTGCATGTGTTTTTTCTATTTTGATTTATTGTGTTTTTTGACAATAAATCCACACTATACCTTCTGTAATTTCAAAATAAAGTGAACGCATAATTATCCATGTCTTCACACAATGATCTGTTTATTCAAGCTGATCTGAATGTTTTGTTGCACTTGCACACAGGGATGAGAAGTGTAAAAACATTCAAATATCTTTCCAGTCCAAATCAAACACTGGCATTTCTGTTGTGACCACAGGAGAGAGTTTAATAGCTCCTTGGAGGTTATGAACTGTTGACAGTTAATAAGTCATAAAATTTCCCCTTAAAAAGCATGCTAGATTCCATCTGTAGGGCACCCAATACAGAGAACCGGAAAGTAAATATCTCACAATAGCAGTGGCCTGGAATCTCTCATTGGCTGCTCATGGTGAGTCTCTAGAGCATGTCCCTCACCGTTTCCTGATTTCTAGCGGCATGCAGGAAAAATGACCATATTACTGAGCAATTTTCCCTTAAAGTAAACCAACTTTTTTTCACTTGTGGAGAATATGAGGCCTTGAGAATGAAGGCAAAGCATTGCAGGCAAGTGACCTTCGTGATTACACCTCATATTATTGTACTTGTCATGTATTTTCTTTGGCCCCTGGGATGTTTGCCATGGTAACAGTGCACAGCGGGCTGTCTGAGCTGACCCATGCTGTCCTCTGCATTTCCCAGCTTGGCTGTGATGAAGGGAAGTTTCTGCCTGTGATCCCCTAACCCCTGATGAGGAGGGTTTTCAATTTCAGCTCCAGGTCTTGCATGGGCCTCATATCCCTCTGTGCTCTTTTGCCACCCCACTCCCCCCACCCACCACCAATTCCACCACAAAGGGCATCCCTTCCTTGAATAAGAAGCCACATTCTGCGCCAAATATATGATTTAAACTGTACCTTCTGGTCCCACTTCTCTCTACGAGATCATGTGCTGGGTGTGAAAGCTTGAGCCACACTTTTATTTTAAGGAGTAAATTTAAATGAGGGGAAGTGCACTTATTTGGCATCTTCCAGAGAATCAGATTAGAAGATCAATACCAGTCTCATGTCTGTATGAACTACATGAAGCTACCACCAGCAGCTTAGCTTAGCATCAAGACTGGAAACAGTGAGAAACAGCTAACATCACCCTGCCTAAAGAAAACAAAATCCACCTGCCAGCACCTCTAAAAACTGAAGTCTAAATCAACAAGCTGTGGTTTTATAGATGTTATGTGCTGGACTATTTGGACAAGTTAGAAGTTTCTCCCCTTTTCCATTCTTTGAGTTAAGCTAAGTTAAATGTCTCCTGGCTCTAGCTTCATGTCAAAAGGAAGGTCATAAGAGTGACATCAATCTTCTCATATAAGTCTCATCTACAAGGCGTATTTCCTGAAATGCTGAACGATTCCTTCCTGAGTTATTTCAGTGATCAGTAGCACAGTGAACGTTATGCCTTCTGCTTCGACAGGTGTCCGTGACATATGGCGTGACACTGGTCTAAACAAAGTGGATGGGCACTGGAGCAACCGGGCTCCAAGTTGGTGATGAAGTGGAACTATGCGGGAAACAGAAAATCACCAGAAGTAGAGACAACGTGCTCATGCAGCTTCACCTGGAAGCAAAACTAACAATGTTTTGGCTGGCTCCCCTCGAAATTTAGGACATCATTATTCTGGGATATCCACAGAAGAAAAGTTGTGTTTTCTGTGTCCTGTGGGGTTGAAAGAAGAAAATCTATTTACAAAAGCATGAAAATATTTTATCACTAGCAGCAGGGGCAGGAGTGTTTTAATGACCTGATCCACAGGCCTCTGGCTGGCCACAGGCTTTCTCAAACTGCAAAGAGCCCACTGGTCTGCCTGCCAACCCTTGGGGCAGCGTTGAGATGAAACAGATAAGATAATTGTCTCTAATGAAATCCAGATCTCTTGGTCCGTCTGGACCGGGACTAGCTGGGCCCTTTTCTCTGTTTTCTCCTCTTTTGAAGGGGGGTGTTCCATATTGATCTTGAATTTGAGGAGAGACTGTGGAAGTTGGTCTCTAATTCAAACCAGAGCTCGTGTACCAACCCCAGTGGAGCTTTGATACCGTTTGAAGTTCTGCAAGCAAACACAGTACCGTCAGGCTGCTGGGCCATGTAGTCATGACAACCCTAATTATCGTCTTTTATGGCCTAGTTTTTACACAGGAAGGGAGCCATTATGTTCTTTGGGCATTTGCATTTCTCTGGGGCAAGTGTTAAAGGTCAAGGAAAATAACCAAAATAACATATAATATGAATACAACAGAACAAACGCATGCGTGTGAGGAAGTACATGGGCGTGCATTGCTTTTCTTAGGCATTTCTTGAATTACTTACTTAAACATATGTTTCCAAGCACAGTTGAAACTCTAACTTTTGCAGTCCTTTTCAAAGTTACAGTAAAGAGCCTCTCAGTGTTATTAGATGTTGTCTGATTTGATTGCCTTGCTAACGTAATACTAGCATGTCACTCTACATTTTCTTTTCAAATATCAAAGCTCTGCTTCCTCCAAAACTCTAAATTTATTGTCCAGTACAAAGCACAGGACAGTGCATGCAACTTGAAGTGATCAGATTAATACATTGGATTGTGTCCCAAAACAACAGCCGTCTGATCACAAGAAATTATTCATGCTTATAATGTGATAATACACTTGTAATACAAAATAAACATGGTGCTGTTTTTCCTGATGCGTTTCCAGTTATGTTCAGCCGTCGTCCATGGAAAGTTAATGTGCCACATGTATTTCTTTGCTCTTGGATAGTGTATGGTGGTACCAGACTATTTGGTTCAAAAACAGCAGAACATGGTCCAGACTAAACTGCTGCTTTCACACGGCAGAAGCTGTGGTTCGGACATCTTGTTCTTATATACCTATATATATATTTGAAAAAGGGAAAAATGAATGACTGCCAATTAGCTGCACCAAAGAAAATCTTTCAAAGGATAAAAAAAAGATTAGATTAATTGCACCAGTGATTTAAACTTTATTTCCTCTTTTATATTCTTGGAATAAAAACAAAAGCAACAAATGCAAAGTCATACACAAGGTGATTTTATACACTCATGCAGTAGAAGTGAAGTTTCAGGTATAAATGGAATAAAACACAAAAACATTTTGAACAATGGCTAACATTCATATAGTGTAAACTGTTTTCCGACTAGGTGAAAGTTTTTTTTTTTCCAGTGCGGGCTCATTCCACACAAATACTCGTGGTTACTGTTCATCTAAACATGCTAAGTAACAGAGACTGAAAGTTAAGTCGCTTCACATGCAGATCTTATCAGACTGACCGGTGTGATTCAGTTGTTAAGTGGTGTCGCTCTGTCAGGGGTCACAGCCACTGTGACTCCAGCCACTGGCTGACCGAGCACACCGTTCACCCAGTGCCCTCACGTAAAACTAACTGGTCCCCTTTGAACTTGATTTAGCACTAAGGTCACAAACAGCTGGTTCCTCTGTCACAGAGGATGAAGCCAGCTGCCTGATGACATGAGGTAGAGGAGATAAGATAACATGTATGTTGTCTTACACAAAGATAACCAGGGGGTTCTTCATGTCTCCTGAAAGAACCAGTGCACATATAAACAGGGACACAGATCAGACTCTTAACAAGGGCTGAAAAACCTCCCACCTTTACAGTCATGGATGTTATTATTTACACTAATGATGGCCATAATATTATGTCCACCTAATAAACCAATACGAGCTGATTAAATAAAACACAAACTTGTTTTTGTTCCTGTCGTTGTTGTCATCTAGACAGGCAGCTCCTCTGACGGCCGACGTCTGGATGCTGATGCTGTATATGAAGAGTCAGCATCCTCTACATTCACTCCTGCTGGAATGTGAGAAAACACATGATGAGTTGTAACTTAAAGCCAGGTGCCTAAAGCAGCACACACTAAAACTGATATGATTTGCTGCATGGTGACAAGATGATTAAACAATTGATTAATTAAAAATTATTTCACATTCTCTTTATATGTGGCAGCTGTTTGTCCAGAAGGCAAATTTCATGCACTAGCCTGTTGCCTTTTTCTACAAATTCAAGAAAGTGTAAGGCCACACTACTTTTGGCAGTTCCATAAAGATTGTGCTGATTGAATTATCAATGATTGTTGGTTACATATATACGGCATATTAATCAAACTGAAATGACTAAACACCACAATCTGATTTAAAATGGAGGTTTTGAAATGATGGTCGGTTGGATTTCAGCTGCTGCCTGCAAAGAATTCACTAAATTGGATAAGAATTAAGAATTTGAGTTGGCTGAGGAGAAATAAAGAGATCATTGTAACTCTAGGTAACAACACATCAATTACCAGCATGACATTAGAGTCCCAGTATTCAGCGTTAGTGGGACTGGCGGGCCAGCAGGTTAATGAAGGCAATGGGATTAATGCCCAGGGAGCGGAGCGCCCTCAGGGACGGCAGCAGAGACGCTGCATCATTAGAGCCCTGTTAACCCCAGAGCGACGCACAAGGACCGCAAGTTTCACTAAGCTGTGACTCAGTTCACATACAAGAAGAAATGACTTTGAGTAGGTTTTTAAATATTGCCCACACCACACACATGTTTATGCTTTTATAACAGAATGAATTTATTTGGATTTCTAATAATGTAAACAGGTTTAAATTTTCAAACTGCATTGGGAGATTTATTTACAAAATGCATGCGCTTTACGAGCTTTACTCAATGTGTGGTTCAATTTCCAAAATGAGTGAAACACTCATCAAACAGTTTACATTCTGTAGTATTCTCTTTCTGCCTTCTCTCAGAAAATGATCCTTTGTGTGTCCTGCTCAGACTGGGGCTACAGTTACTCTGCCTTGATTGAACATAAACAGGAATGCTTGAAATCACTGCATATCACCGTTACTGCCCACTGCTTCATCTGTGTGTTTATACTTCCTGTGAGAGGTCCTCTATTTATGGACAGCGGAAGAACACAAATAATCATCCCCCTCCAGTTATAAATCAGCTTTTATTATGTGCAAAGTTTCGCGATTCCTTTGTGTACGCTCACGCTGCCTTCTGATTGCCTGTTTGTTATTATAGCCTTTCTGCTGAGCCAATAGGGATCCGGGCAGTTTCAAAAGGTGCCAAGCCCTTTCCCAGCCTTTTCCTGTCTGTGACATCATTGTGTATTCCTATAAAACACACTGATCTGTGGGTTGCCGGCAGCGTGGGTGGCACACATCATATGCAACAAAGGTTAAACACAAGTTGCACATGTTTTGACTGTGCCCTTTGGACATGTATCAAAGGACACTTCTGGTCCTGGATATATTCAGACTGCACGGCTAAACCGCAACGTCATTCTTCGTGACCAGTGCACCTTTCACTGCGTTGAAACGCTGACCTGTTCTGACTCCACATTTTTAGCTGAAATCTGTAATTTGCCAACTTAAGCATGGTGTGTGTCCACGAGCCTTCAACGAGAGTTAAACAAGCAGCCATTAAACACTTTCTCAAACAGCTAAAGGCATACATTTTCATCTGTGGTGTCAATTTTTCTTCAAATACCTCAAGAAATAATGAGCCCTGATATTGGTCATTTATACCACGGACCAGACAGCTTTGTTTTGTTATATGAGCTCAGGCTAAAAATTTGAAATCCTGCAAATGGAAGAAGAAAATGCATTCAGAAACATTCACTCTTCTTACTGCCAGTTTCTTTGCAGATCAGTTTTAAATTATTACATGCCAAAAAACATGATCAAAGCAAGTTTTCAGCTTTTGCAAGGAGAGTGATATTAATACAGTTCGAGTTGGCCAGAGTCATAATAATCAAATGAACACATTTCTATCAGTAATTCTGCTCTTTTGAAGCCAAATCGCTGTTGTTCGCATATGTTTACATGGAGTTGGTGCACCACAGATGTCTGTGCTATTTAACCATTTAAACACCAGCACAGAGGTACAGAGGTTTTTTTACCTTCACTTCTGTTTGTCAGGTTAGAGATGCAGAATTAGCGCTGGTCTCATATCAAACTGTTATCAGCTGACAGCTCTCCAGCAGCCAATTATCATGACTTTTGGATTTCTTGTGAAAACTTTTTAACTTTTGCTGGATTTTAACTCTATAATACTAATATAATAGTAAGGTCTAGACCTTACTTTGTAAAGTGTCCTGAGACGACTTGTTGTGATTTGGTGCTATACAAATAAAGTTGAACTGAAACTGAAATTTGTTACAACTTTTATTGTTAAATTGTCTTTGTTTTACTGCAGGAATATTTGTTCTGAAGCAGAGAATTTAGCACATTTCATCATGTTGCATTCAGTACACAGTGTATTCTCAAAAACACACCTGTGTCTCTACGTTAAAAGAAAAGCCAAACAGACAGCTAATGATTAAGGAAAAATCACGACAGTTATTTTAGTTACTGGTGACAGAGTAATTCAAATAACTGTTGTGATTTTTCCTTAATCAGGCTTTTGAATGTTTAAACTGAAAAACACCAAACATGCAAATTGTCTTTATCTTCTTCCTCAACCACAGTGAGCAGGTACAATAAGGAGGGGTGTGGAATCCATGCTTACATCCCTGACATATAGCTGTTTGTTACGTGACCTGTGCTATGGCGCTGCCATTTAAAAAACTACATCTGCAGGTACTGCTGCTCATTTTCACCAGCAGTAAAGGCTAGTGGACCCAACAGGTACATCAGAGTCTCATCAGCCCAGAGATGTATGACGGCTTTGCGTTATGTATTTTTTAGGGTACTGTATTTCCAGGCAAATATTTTTTCATGTTTCCTCTGCCATTTTCTGCTGCAACCTTTTTCTGCATTGAGACTAAAAGCAGCCGGTTTCCACACTGAACAAAACATTTGTACCATTTATCAGCCACAGATGCGTGAATTCATTTGAAGATGGTAGTGCACAGCACGATGACTTTCAGCTTGATTTAAGTCTTCTTTATGGACAATGACTGATGTGACTTTTCACATGTGTAGTCAATAAAGAGCTGCATTAGAGATGTTAATGCATTCAGTAATCAGCAGGGTCCAGATGCAGTAGCTATGCATTGTGTTTGTTTCTGTTTAGTGTCTCTTCTGTTTCCTTGCCTCAAGATCAGTCCTGTACTCTGGTCTCATCTCCATGCAGCTCAGCTGCTCCTGGCTTTAATATTCACTGCCAAAGGTGTGGATGAAACAGTGTGTGGGCCTGAAAAACATTGATCACCAATTCATTTCTGCCTGAGACTCAAAATGTAAACCCTGGAGTTTTGCTTAAAACGTGTTGATCAGCAAATAAAATCTGTCTCTGTTTCTTATTAATCAAAATAAATAAATAAATAAATAAATAAAATAAAATAAAATAAATTAAATTAAAATAAATAAATAAAAAGTGTTTATGGTAGTCTCCAGGGCTGTAACACAAATGTACAACTGCACCATATTTTTCAGGTAATCTGCACTTGCAAACAAACGAAGCAACAAAAATGAGTCAAATAGTGATTATATAAATGTAAAATATATAAAAAATATTTCTTGATTGTGATGTAAAATAAATAAAACTATATTTAATTAAAAATACGTGAATTTAGAAAGCAAAGAAGAAAGAAAGATATAAAGCAAAATGAAATAAATCTATTAATTTAATTTAATTCTGACCTGTTGTCACCTGTCAGCTGCAGACACATGTGAACGAATTTCGATTTGGTTACAAAACCGAGAGATTTGATGTAGATTTGTTGTTGTAGTTCATTAACAAATTAAACTTAGATCATAATAATAATAACAATAATAATAATCATAAGAAGAAGAAGAATACGTCTCTTTAAGCGTGTTTTATAACTGGTCACTGAAATCTATACAGCAACGTTACAGATAAATTATTGTTCTTTTTATAAAGACGCACAATGACATCAGGAAAAATGGCAACATGTTAGTCAGGTTATGTAGAATATCAAGAATGAAAACCAAGTAAA
>NW_018128007.1:2599487-2600467 GCF_001952655.1 Monopterus albus | reverse complement strand
TACAGGGCTGTAACACAAATGTACAACTGCACCATATTTTTCAGGTAATCTGCACTTGCAAACAAACGAAGCAACAAAAATGAGTCAAATAGTGATTATATAAATGTAAAATATATAAAAAATATTTCTTGATTGTGATGTAAAATAAATAAAACTATATTTAATTAAAAATACGTGAATTTAGAAAGCAAAGAAGAAAGAAAGATATAAAGCAAAATGAAATAAATCTATTAATTTAATTTAATTCTGACCTGTTGTCACCTGTCAGCTGCAGACACATGTGAACGAATTTCGATTTGGTTACAAAACCGAGAGATTTGATGTAGATTTGTTGTTGTAGTTCATTAACAAATTAAACTTAGATCATAATAATAATAACAATAATAATAATCATAAGAAGAAGAAGAATACGTCTCTTTAAGCGTGTTTTATAACTGGTCACTGAAATCTATACAGCAACGTTACAGATAAATTATTGTTCTTTTTATAAAGACGCACAATGACATCAGGAAAAATGGCAACATGTTAGTCAGGTTATGTAGAATATCAAGAATGAAAACCAAGTAAAACAAATGATTTTTATGGCAACATCATTTTTTACTCCTGGTCTGACGCAACAGCCGTGGCACAGCGTCAGACGGGGCTTTACTGTGCTCGGCCTGCTTTAGGTGTCCTGCCTTTCTTTGCTCTCCTAAGAGCTGGATGATAAATTCTTGCCCGTTTCTCGTTTACTCCCCTGTTCTGAGCCTCCTCCCTCCTCTCAAACGCATAGGCTACACACACACACACACACACACACACATGTGCACGCACTCATGCACACTGGGCTGCTAAGAAGTTTGACTCTTTGACGACAGTAGGCCCTTTGGTGATGAAAGCTTAAAAAACACCCCGATCTTCACATATCATCTTACAGCCAAACAATCAGCAAGTCACCATCTTACACAACCCAGAATATTTCAGATCGCCACTCTTTCATC
>NW_018128007.1:2596038-2599301 GCF_001952655.1 Monopterus albus | reverse complement strand
GAGCTGTCAGTCATGCTCCACATCTCTATCCGCAGGTGGCCATTTTATAAATCCATTCTAATCAAACCTGCTGTATCATCTGAATGAAGGACTGGTCTCTGAGTCGGTGTCTGTGAAGGCTGAGCTCCTCCGAGCTCTCTCTGCAGCTCTGCAGAGCAGTGCGCTGCAAGGCGAGTCTCCGCACAGTCTGAACATCTGCTCATTTCACGTGACTTTTTAAAAAATACTAACATCTGTTCTAAATAGGTTTCATTCTGTGCCTCTGCATCGTGTCAATTGCCAACTCCTCTCTTCTGAAAAAAGGGAGAGGAAATTTATTTAAGGCTATTGCATTGCATAAGGGCTGACATGGAAATAGTTTTTAAAAAGCTGAGCTTTTTTATGATACATGTCACGAATGGGTTACAGGCTGTATTTATTCTATGCTATGTTTATTTACTTGGTATTGAGTGAAACCCCGCAACTGTAAACGTTTAAAGAAACGCAGTTTATTGATCTTTGGGCCTAGACTGTGTTTATGAAGCATCACCCACCCAACACCCCACCCAAACTCTCTGTGAGGATGGGCTCTGCGCACAGACCTGCAGCCTACCTTCACGGCCTCCTTAAATTTCATAGACATCTGTGAATTCCATACGTGCCTCGAAAGCCAATTACACACCTTCAAACGGGCGCACACTTTGATTTGGACGGTGAGAAACACTTTCCCAGATCGCTGGGATCAATCACAGGCAGGATAACAGTATGAAAGATTTATTTAGTGATAAAAATCAGGAATACCTTTCAAATGTTCAAGACGTGCGTAAGCACACAGAAGGTTAGTTATTACGCTGCTCTGCGGTGCCGCACAATCCCACGGGATTATTGTCAATAAAACAATCCGAGCCATGGTAGAAGTGTTTGATTTTGTCCTCACGAACTTCAGGATGATTTTGAACTAATATTCTGAACACTGTCACCACTAGAAGACAGGTTAACATGGCCGCAGTGTTAACTTATTATGTTAAGTTACTCAGGTAAACAGAGAGTGAAACTGCATGAGGCTTTTTAATTTCAATTCAAATGGAATTTTATCTGGTGCCTGATTTTTTCCTTCGCCAGATTTTTGCAGCAGTAAATTATGTGTTAACACTTTCGCAAATAATTTGTTATATTATATGTCAGTGGTAAAACTGTAAAAATAGCTGCGGCGTTTTTACTGGAGCCAGTAAGTCCATCTGTTTCCCCAAGTGACTGTGGAAGCTTTTGTTATTAAATGTGACTTGAAGCAGTCTGTAGTGACATACCTGGTAGCTACTCCATGTCCTTCATAGGCCTAATTTACCTCGTCTACCAAGGTTCAGTGTTTTATTTTAACTCTGCTCACTCGTCAGTCATTAAAAAAAACTGTGACACATAATGAAAGTCCGAGACAAACACTTACATTGTCGTTTTCTTTAATGCAAAAAGTATGCAAACATTTACAAAAACAAAAAGGCAACAAAAAATAGGGATGTATTTGTATTTCAGACACAGGGTCTATTCCTCAATGTAACACGATTCACCAATAAATAAATAAATGTATTCTGAAAGTATTTTTCGCACAGGTTAGATCCACAAACATTTAATGTGAGCTACACCACCAGTTGACAGTCTCACACCAAAAAAAAAAAAGAAAAAGGGCAGAAAAAGGAAAAAGCTGAGACAACTGCTATAATGTACCTTGGCCTCCACAGAAATAAGTCCAAGCCTGGACATGCCATTTCAACATTCGTCGTCAACAACATGAAAACACTAAATGGGACTTATGGAGCTAACACACACGGCTGCGCGTCCACACCGGGCCTCTGGACAGTGATCCCCAGAGTTTCAGTCGTCTTTGGTTTAAATAGTGATCCCATGTATCCAGCACTGGA
The DNA here is from genome assembly GCF_001952655.1 of Monopterus albus. Lineage (NCBI taxonomy): Eukaryota > Metazoa > Chordata > Actinopteri > Synbranchiformes > Synbranchidae > Monopterus > Monopterus albus. The sequence goes on along the minus strand of NW_018128007.1, from coordinate 2,597,406 downwards.
CTCCAGAGTTGCCCCGTCAGAACGTGATAAGTAGATTCAGCAGTCACCTGTAGGTTAGACAAGGCAATACACAATAACACCGTGTCAGACTTTGGACTACTACTGTACGATGCATTAGACCACAGCACATCCATAATAAACACTTTCTAATATGTTATTCATCCGCGGGTTTAACGTGTGGACCATGACAAACCGATCGTACCATTGTGGCCATAACTTCTACACATGCTAGTGAGATGTTGACATGGACCAAGCGCCCTCCATCCTCCACACAGAGAAGGCGTAGCTCAGCCTCTCGTGAGCCACATAACTACAACTTGACATTTTGGAGTCCAGCTCGTCGCTCTGCAGCACCTGGCAGAGGAAGTCGATGTATCTGGCTGCAAGTTTTAGAGTCTGTATTTTGCTGAGTTTGTCGGAGGGCAAAGTGGGGATAATTTTCCGCAAAGCGGCGAACGCCTCGTTCAGAGACTGGGTCCTCTGTCGCTCTCGGACGTTGGCCATGACCCGCTGCGACTGGAGTTCCTCGAAAGACTGGGGGCTGCTGCTGTTGGACTTCTTCCCTCTTTTCCCAGGGGTCGGGCTATCTGAGTCCTCCCCGTTTTTCCTGCTCGGTCTCCTCTTTCTCCCACATCTCTTCGGCTGTCTGTCCAGCTCCCCCTCGCTGTTGCTCAGGCTGTCCACAGGAGAGACAGGGGAGCTGCCCGACTCTTCCCCCACATTTTCCTCAGACATCTCCACTTGGGTAGATGGCGGCCAGAAAGTGTCCAAAAATTATTTCCCTCTCATGAAGTCAATGAGTTAGTCCACCTGTAAGTCTGTCTGGCCTCGAAGACACCAAAGTATCCATAGATGAGTTCCTGGGAGGACCAGTCTTTTCTGATACTTGAGAAACTTAGGCAGTTCTTATAGGCTGCATGGCGTAAACTATTTGGGGAGGGACAGGATTGGCCAAGAAGATGAATTACGTGATGTGAGGGGTGGGAGGATCTAAGGAGCTATCAGAAAGACTCATAACACAAGGTAAGGTTTGAAAAAGGTAACACAGCAAATTCACAGCATGGCTCTGCTTTTACAAAAAGAACCAGATGAAGAATCTTTAGAACTCGGTTTTCAGTAAACAAAAACAAACTTACAAATTTACTTTTAATTAGGTTCCTATGAGCAAGGGGACAATCAAATTGCCTCTTGAATATACTAAAAACGACTTTGAAACGAAATCCAATTTAAAATTAAAATAAAAAAAAATGTTAAATATAATTTAAAATAACAGAACAAGCTTGCCTTCCCTGCAGGTTTGGGTGTAAACAGTGTGTCTTTTTTATCCTTTCATCCATTCATCCAAATAAAATGCGCTTGTCTCTTCAT
>NW_018128007.1:2589700-2596015 GCF_001952655.1 Monopterus albus | reverse complement strand
TATGTGCTGACAGTTCTTTTTAAAATCAAGTATTACACAAGGTTGACACATCTCTGTAGACTAACCACATGGATTCTGGATTTATGCTTCCATCCAGTCTTGAACCAAGTGAGATCAAAGAGCTTTCATACTGTATAGGCAGCATATGATCCCAGTCTTACTTTTGACTTGTAGCCAAGGCTACAGAGTTTCAGACTTTTTCTTGGAGGAGCGCTGTGGGCTCTAATTGTATTCCCCACAAGAGGGCTTTTTTTTTAAATTCTGCAATATGCCACAAAGTATATGTAACTGTAGTTAAACAACGTGCACTTCTTAGTTCATCCGTAAAACAATACAAGAAGTGATGATCTCTTGTTGGTCGTACTCAGGCACAAGGAGAGGGCAGCTTTGTGTGTCAAAACCTCTTTTATTTACTTGGTTGGTGATACAATATCCATCTTGTTTAGAGGAGGATTGCTTTGTTTAGGCTGAGAAGGCTGTGTTGCACAGGAGCAGCATCTGGATCAGGAAATGGGGGCAGTCAGGGTCAAAGGTCACAACACTAGTGAACATCCATTTACCTCTTTATGGAGGCCTGAGAGTGAAGTATTGTTCCAGGTGAAACACAATGAGATTTGGACTGTTTTTTCTTTCTTCTTTTAATCAAGCATTTTTAAAAATCAAGTATATTACATCTTAACCAAGGAGACGGTCACACCTGGAGCATGTTGCTAACACATTCATTTATTTCAGTCTGCTATAAAGTAAATGTGTACATTTGCAACTTAAAGTTTTGATCTTTAATATATTTGTATATGGAGAAGATGATACTTATTGAAAACACATGAGAAAGAGCAGCTCAAGACTCTTCAAGGTGAGTGTAGTGCACCTGCCTGGTAGCCCTGTCCATGGTGCTGATCTCAGCAGACTCCGCTTTCCGTCTGCTGTACCTGTCAGGTGCTCAGGCTGATCTCCAGCCACCTTGTCTGACTGTTTTTACCACTGTTTTTTATGTTGTAGCAACAACTTACACTTTCATATATCATCTTGCTTTACTGTCTTTTTAAAATTGTAATGATTGCATGTCAATGAAATCTTTAACAACAATCTTATATTATAAGGACACAATGAGGGGTCACTTTCCATTTTGAGTACTTCTACTTTCATACATTTTGTTGCTAATACATCTTCACCTTTACTAAAGTAACATCTTAGATCCTGCGTAATGAAGTATTTTGATATTATTTTACTGTATTACTACTTTTACTTGAGTAGGGTGAAAAGAGAAGTAACAATTTGCACATTTTGTTTTGCTGTCTGATGTTTATGATTACATTTGAATCTCGGATTTTTTTTCACAGTGGGAAGGACTTTACAGAAGCCCTAAGACTTTCCTTCTTCTCATGCACATATCAACTGTATAGTCCCCAGTCCAGCCAGATATGACTCAGGGATGTTGTGATCAGTGTCTCAGGCCACTGTGTCACAAGTACACATCAGCTTTCCCTATCTGAAAAACAAAAAATGCAAAAGATAGTATTTTTACTCACTTTACATGTCTTTACATTTCTTGGCACATTGTTCTGTAGTGCTCAGCTCTTTGCTGCTGAAGTGACTCGGAGAAAACCCAGCTGTTTCTCTCACATATGATGTCATCATGGGACAACTCCACCAGTGTTGATCTTTAGTAAAGGCGAAACCTTCATTAGTCACTTACAGACTGTCAGGCCTTGACAATGACAAGAACAATAAGAGGAGATAAACAGTACTGATTGTTTTTTTTTTTTTTGGTGAGATTTATCATACATTTCCCTCCACTGACCCAGAGCAGTGGTGAATAACAGATGAAGAAGAAGACCTTTGTCCTTATCAACGAGCAGTGAGTGGGTGTTATGATAAAGTGAAATGCATATTACTAAGTCACGCAACTTGACACATCAGTCATGAATGACCCCAGAGCATCATTAACCAGCCCTCACCAGGGTCACATTAAGGAGGAGACAACTCAAGCTCTCGCTCACTAAGTTCTGAGCCAGAGCCAGATCCATGGAGACCTGTCTGTTTTCTCTGCTCCAGCCTCAGAAGGCAGTGTTCCTCTATCAGCCTACTCATATCTATTGAAATAACAAACCACAGTCTTCCACATGTACAAGACTCCTTCAAATGACAGTGAATTTTACATTCAGTCCATTAAAGTTTAGTGCCAGTTCACTAAGATGGATCAACTGCACAGGATGAGAAAAAACAGGGGTGCATTCTTCAAAGAGATGTCCCAGATAAGCCCTAATCAGCCCTCAGAACTAACAAGGTCAAGTGGCAGTGTTGGATGACAGCATTTTTCCTCAGCATTTGTCTCAAAAACATCCCATTCTGTGGCAGAATCCAGACGTGATTTCACTTTTTTCTCTGATAACAGCAGTCCGGTGGTGACGAGAGAGGATGTGGGGTGTTGAATTGGGAGGTGAGGTTGAAAACGGCCCTTTTTAAGCTGTCCGGACACATTGGAGCCAGGACTCCTGAAGTTAGCTGTAAAAGCAAGCCTTTGAAAGGCGAGTGCTTTGATGTTACAGGTTCTAATCATGGTTCAAGTTGGCGTCCTTCTAGCAGAGCACAATTAAACTTTGTTTGAGAAAATGCAGCAAAGCCTGCCCATTCCTACAGTCTTATAAAAATGATCATTTTTATGGAATGAAGGCTTGAGTTTGTGCACGGATGTTACACACACACACACACACAAAAACTAATGCAGGGCTCCTCCAAGTCTGAGACAAGTTTTACTCACAAATACAAGCAAAAGTTGGAGAATCACTCATTTCGCATTTAACTTGTGTGTAAGTTTGTTTCTCTCAGTGAAGACTACCAGATGAACATCAGCTCATATATTTCATGCTCATGCCACTGCTGAAACCTCAGTACCACTGAGCCGTGCCTTCTGCTGCCTGTAAAGCACGCTGCCACCCAGCAGACCACACACACATTCACCCACACTGATGCAGCATGGAGACCAGTGCACTGACCCATGCAAAGAAAATATCTGTTCACGGAGTTACAGTAGCTTTACCATATATTAGCCAGACTATGCAAGCTTAACAGGTGCTGTTGTGGGTTTACAGATTTTGTGTCCATTTGTATGAGTCTACCTTCATTCAAGTTTTTAATGTTCTGTTTTTGTTCAGTCTGTTTTGGAAAGTTGTAGATTCAGTTGTATAGTTTTCCTTTATACTAAGGGATGACTAATACTTTGTCCACCCAGTTTATATCCATGAGGGTAGCATAAACTGAAAACCAAATAGATTTCTAAAATACAGCCAGAGAGCAGCGTAACATGGCATGTCACATCAGTTTATGTAAGTGATAAGCATAATGTCAGTAGTAAAGTGTGGTTCTTCACTCTAACCACAAGTACTTCGAAAAGTCCCACCACAGTCACTGTTAATAAGGGTTCTGTGAGGAGAGGGGAGGTCAAATAAAGTGCTCCAGCTGCACATGAGGATAAATCGCATACACGAGGGATGATGGACAGAGGTGTGGGGGTGGAGTGCGAGGACTTGGGGAGTGATTGGGACAGAGGAGGGTCTCCCAGCCTTCGCCAAGAACAACAGGGGAGAAGTGTGGAGGATCATGCTGGCTGCTTATCTTTAGATAGATAGATAGATAGATAGATAGATAGATAGATAGATAGATAGATAGATAGATAGATAGATAGATAGATAGACAGACATATTCTTTGAAAAATGTGATGATTTATAATTTTGCCATTCTGCATTCCTCGTATTTGGGCAGCTTTCAACACAAGAAGCATGTGGCACAATAAATTCAAAGACACTTCTAACTTTTGCAGCCAGCCAGCTCTGAATTATGCGAGGTAGTGGTGACACTAACTCTCCTCTGAACTGCAGCTGTGTTCCCATCTCCCCCAGATTTCTGCTCACCTCTGCTCCTCCCAGAGTGTCAGTTAGAGGCGACCTCCTCCGCCTCCTTCAGTCAGACCAATCAGTCAAGATACAATAGGCTACCTCTCCGGCTATGTTGTTTTTGGAATGGGAGCCCTTCAGCTCTGCTTGTTCTCCCTGGTGGTTGACAGAAATTAGCCAAAAAGACAGTCTTCACTGACCAATTTATCTCCCCTCCCCAATCTAAGCCGACTGTAGAGTTTACATGTTGTTTTGCTCTCAGGGTGTTTACTCATGTGTGAACTCATCAGTGTGGATGTCGTATAATCATGACCACCCAGCTCTTTTCAAGATGTGAAGACATTCAGCTTGAGTATCACCTTATTTCTGTAGTATTTCCACAGCATACGCATTAAAATGTTATCAACCAGATTATAACAAATAACTTTTCCATGATAGAAAGCTGTCATGGCAGAGTGAAAGTTTTCATTCAGGCACTGAGAGCTCAGGTCTGTCAAAGACATTACCTGTTGTGAAGCGTAGACACCAGCAGCTTATGGCTGTTCTCATCTGCTGGACATTCTCCAATGTAGAGGTGAAAGGAATGTGTCTAAATACAAGAGTAAGCAGCAGTTGTTTTGGTGAAAACGGTTCCCAGGTGTGTCTTTTATGTTTGGTACTGCAGCTATGGAAAATAAATAGGCACATTTTGTCAAGTAGTCTTCTTAAGTACAACATTAAGAGACCTGTATATGAAAATCCATTATTGTAGATTAAACCAGTGTTTACCTGTCTATTTGGTTGTGACCTCATATAACAAAAACAGTGCTGAGAACCCTTGTGATGTTTCAGATATCATGTAATGCACTTTGAATTTCAATAACATATATGTATGAAAGATGTTATACAAATGGAATGTGATTCATTCATTACTGACTCGTTAGCATCCCTCTCTGAACATCTCAGATGGTTTCATTTAAATATCTGTTCAAGGCCCAAAAGTTAAACTTTACCAACATTTTACAACAAAAAGACAAAGAGTAGAAAAAGGTCCAAACACATGTATACAGCAGAACTTTATTTTATTTTCTTACACTCACGTCATATAGGACTTTTCTTTCTTGTGCAGTTGTTGTATTCGTGCTTTTACATATTAAATAAATGACCTGAATACTTATTCCACCACTGGTAGTTCATGGGTTTTCATAACAGAAACCAGGAGTTTGTAATGGTACAGTAGCTCATACTGTTAAAAGGATGGACTCTAATCTGTTATTAGCGCTTGTTTTCTGAAAATGGCACATTTCTTAAGAAGGAAAATGACAACTAGAGGCTCGGTAGTGGAGAGCTCATTGTCAAAATGTTGTACTGCAATACGCTACATTCCAACATCTCATTCCCAGCCCTCCTCCATCTGGTTTTTACATTATTGACAAACTGGGAGAGTCACGGCTGGTACATCAGACCTGTCAGCAAATGCGCTCGGCACCTCCTCCACAACATCATGGTACACCTGACAAAACTGTTTTTTGTTGTTGTTGTTTTTTTTTTTGCTGTAAGATGTGATCACATCAGCACAAATAAACCATCTACCAACAGGAGAAGCCGGACTTTGCACTCGATCCATTGAAGACAAAGTAACCTAAGTAAATCTGGAATTTTGTTGTGGTCTTAGGTGCAGCTGTGGGCGAACTTATTTGGGCCTTCTAATTTTCCTTCATCTTTATCATGGTGTTTTGCAATGACGAAACAACTTTTCTAAGGTTGGTTTGTGGAAAAAATGAGAGTGAAAGCAAAGTGATGTGTCCAAGGAGCCGGATGGCGATTACTCACAAAGCTGCTCTGAACGCTGCCAAACACTTCAGGTTGTTTTTTCTCCCTCTGTGACTCATTTGGTAACAGAGCTTCCTCCTTCTCAGCGGTGGTCATGGGAATAGGCTCCGAACAGGCTGTTAGTCAGAAGAAAGGCATTGAACTCTGGGCAACAATCGACACCTTGTAACATGCATCACAGCTAAAACTGGAAATACACAAACCATTACAGGTTTACACACAACAACAGTCTCTACATTTTTTGCATTAGTATGTGTATGTTAAATGCAATTAATTGGCCCAGATTTAAAGAGCTGTTTCAGTGAAGTTAACCAGTTTATTGTAGCTGCTGAAGCTCAGTCAAGTCAATAAATTCAGCCAGATTCTTGCTTTCCTTTTCTTAATATGTATACTGTGGTGTCAGCATTTAATTTCACTTTATTTATTTTATTCTACTTTACTACATGACTAAAACACTGGTGATAAATGAAGTGCGGCCATAGAAACAGTAAATCCATTCTAATTGCTGGATTTTTTCTGCTTTCACATCATCTATTACCAAATTATTAGTGTGCAATGAGAATAGGGTGGAGAATGGTGGCGGTGGTGGTGAGGTGGTAGGAGAAACCAC
>NW_018128007.1:2570303-2589689 GCF_001952655.1 Monopterus albus | reverse complement strand
TTTTGCAGTGTGCATAAATCACCAGGCTAATAAATTGAAAGCTAAATGACTTCTTGCCCTCAACATATATCACAGAGGCAAACCAAATGAAGCCTTATATGCCCTGGAGGACAGAGGAATGCTTCTGTTCATAACAGTGATTTGTGGACTGCTCCCATGGCTGCTGGCTTCAGAAATCAGAGTTAAAATGTTGGGACTCTGAGTATGCTCTCTCAAAGAACCGTGGTTCAGTATATCAGATGTGTACCAGCATTTAAAACTATAATAAATAATCCAAATCTTTGCAGTTGTATTGTAATGTATCCTTCACCTTTGACAAGAGACAAATATACAATTCTGGACATTTGAGAACAAGATGCAATTGGTAAGTTGTGATTAGTGTTGATTATCTTTTAATATTTATCCATAACATGTTTACATTGGTGAGAATTTCAACAAAATTAACACTTTTGTTCCTATTACAGATTATTTCAAGATTATGATGAGATTGATTCATTATCAGACAGAAGATATGATGAGGAAATATAACGTTATCATTAATTTATTGAAAATGTGTTGTCTGGTAATACATCAGAGAGAAGGGTGGACGAGCACTGAAACCAACCCAATAGCTTTCCAATGGCGCCACCCACTGGACTGAAATGTTTAAAAGATAGTTTAAACCCAGTTCTATATTACATATAAGGTTCTGTAGAATATGGACTATTTAATAATGCAGGTACAGGGATAACATGCAAACTCCACACAGAAAGGCCCTGGTCAGGATTTGACATTAAAAATTATAAAATAAAATTTTCACAGCAGCTGTTTTTAGCCACAGATGAAAATCACTCAGCCAGTTCATTTCAGTTGTGTCACTGGGAAACATAAGCCAGTGAAGGAGTGTTTAAGAAAAACCCTAATGAACAGGTTTTGGCTGTTAGCTGGGATAAGAGCCAGATGAAGCAACAATTTAAGTACATTTTTTTCTTAATCAAAATAAAACCATGCCAACCTCGCCATAATCCGACCTGGATCTCCGCAGGTGAGTGAGCAACTGAGATGAACGTTGTTTGTGAGGTCTCGCCTCAACTCTTGACCTAATGAACAATTGGATCTGTGTGAGAATCTTCTTGAAATTCAATCTGCAGCAGGTATTCACCTTGAATGAGGAAGCCAAGAAACCAGGAAACGTACATGAAGTGGGCTATGTAAATAGGCCCTTCTCTGTACTGTATCGAGCGGAACACATCTCGACATCTTGTGTCTCGTTTGATGCATTAGTCTGGGGATGTAGTTAAACATGTACAAGTCTGAGAACATTTTCAGTGTCACATTTTGTTTTGAAAAGAAAGCAAAGAAAACAGGAGACATGTCAATATGCATTTCCCTTAATGCAGTTAAATATGCACTGACTTAGATGCAGGACTTCCTGTTATTGCAGGTTTGGCAGCAGCGTCAGGAGCAAGGACTATTTAACATGTTAATTCATTGATGTGTGAGGAACAGCAGTGACTCATGTTGACAACACAGCAACAGTCTAGAATTGCTATGGATACTGTATAAACACACACTTCACGATGACTGTGATATTGTCTGTTTTGATCATATAGTTCCACTGAGAACAGTGTGTCCAGAGTTTAGGGGACAGATGCTGTAGTCAGGCCTTCAAATAAAATGTATAGCAATGTAACATCTTGCTTTTTACTGAAATTTGGATGGCCATTTTTGCACTCCAAAAGGAGGGGGTGACATAATTACTTTTCACAGCAGACATTTTGACATGTCATAGCAAGAAAAGCACAGGTGTAACTGATAACACTCAGGATGGCTGCATTCCATTTACGTCAGCCAGTTCCAGCATCGTAGTATTGTGCGTGCTTGCTGAGTGGCATTGTTTACTGGGACACTTAATGGGACGCACCCATCAGTAATGCTGTGAGCTACACATGTGCTTTGTCTGCTGTGAAAAAGTTCAACTGCCGAGGTATCTTTGTCAAGCTAGACTTTATAAACACTACAGTAGACACTGCAAGATGAGATCTGAAAATGTGAACGGTTCATGCTTACAATTTTTATCAGCTCTACTTACATCCAGATTTTTTCTTCATGTGGAAAAATTACGCAAGTTTTTTTTTTTTTAATTATTTCATTCTTATTCATCATACTCACATTCATTGTACAAAAAAAAAGATTTCAATTAAATGTGCCAAAGAACGGGAGAGCATTCATATGGAAGCTCATAAATTTTTAGAGCCCTACAATAAGCAACACCATTTAATAACAGGTAAGACTGTGCACTCGCTGATGAACCCAGCGATCCACTAAAATTTCAGAATGAGAGTTAGAAATGTTTAAACCTTCAGCAGAGTAATGGCACTCATTTTGCCAATACATAAGGCTTGTTGGATGCAATAGATTTCTTTACATTTCCTATAAATATTTTCTAGATGTGCAAGACCAGTTTTATTTATTTTTAGTTTAATTTATTTTATGGTCGAGTACAATACATCCTCCTGCTACTCAGCACTGGCTGGTTGACAGGTGACCCAGGTCTGTATCAAGGTTTATGCTAAGCAGCATCTGATACTATTCAGCACCATTACAGCTGGACACAGGGCTGTAAAAGTCAAATCTATCTTTAACAGTGTTGTTTATCCTGAATGTTTTATTCAAGCTTTCGCACCAAAATCAGTGTGAAAGATGTCACCACACTGCATAGCAATTCACTTTAAAGCTTATAATGTCTATAAACAACATGGAGGACAGGAGGCGGAATATTTTCTGAGGTACAAAAATAGAAAGCCTCTGACAAGGAGCAGTAGTCATAATGATTAACTGTTATCTGCACCCTGACATTCTGCTGCCAAAAAAGGCTCCAAAAACAAAAAGTGGTCCCATTTCATTAGTCACAAAGTTGGACGCCTCACTGCATCTGAAGAACAGGGACTAAAAAGGCAGAGTTCATTTTTACTGTACATCGGATGCCTCTGATATTTTCATTTGTTCTCCTCAAGTCCCAGTAAAACAGCCTGTATCCTGATGTGACAGCAAAAGCTATATCCTTCACAATATATAATAAAATATGTACAGTTAATTATAACTATGTCTTTTTTGATAACTGTTCCACAATTTGAAATCTACAGTAGAAAAACTCTTCTGATCATTTTTTGCACCACTTATCATCTGGGTTTCTTATTTCATAATGTGAACTCATTACTCAAGTTTATATATCATGGATGTTTAAGATGTTTGAAGCTATATTGGTATTTAATAATGTTTGGCTCTATACCTCACTGTTAAGTGGTTACCTAGGAAGAGGATAATCTGACAGAGACTCCTTTCTCTGAACTGACCCTGACTCATTAAAACAACAAACCTTTGTCTTCTCTGTCCTTCATTAGAGGATGCAGTGAGACCAGTGTTGTACATACGGTATGTCAAAGTCTGATTTTATATTCTTAAAGCCTTGGTATAGTAATTTGTTCCGAAAGTGAAAGTTTTAGTCTGAGCAAGTTACTGTTGGATTTTTGTTGTGGTACATTTAAATGCAGGTGCCACAGTGGAGTGGTGGTTTGCGCTGTTGCGTCGCAACAAAAAGGTTCTGGGTTTGAGCCTGGGCCATCCCCGGGGCCTTTCTGTGTGGAGTTTGCATGTTCTCCCTGTGCCTTTGTGGGTTTTCTCCAGGTACTCCAGCGTCCTCCCACAGCCCAAGCTTAGGTTGGTTGTCTGTCTCTAAGTGTCAGGAATAAACGGTATAGATAATGGATGGATGTTTAAATGCTCTTTATACCTTGTATCAAAGCAGCAGCACACATGCCACTGCCCACTTATCTTGAAAACTGTTGCCAGTAGTTTCAAAGTACTAAGCTAAATTGCATTTCCCTGACTTTACTTCTGGCTCACTGGGAAAACACAACAGAGAAAGAATCAGAAACAGGTTTAATGCCAAGCAGGTTTTCACATTCAAGGAATTTATCTTGGTAATGTGGTACCAACTAGTTAAAAATATACTACTGTAAAAAAAAAAGAAAAGAAACTAGGATGCACTACATAAGAATAATAGTAAATATAAAAATTTGGAATATTATATTTGTAAAATAAGCTTATGCTTAATGTATGTGTGTATGTACAAAACAGGCTGGTAAAGTGGGATGTGACTGTATAATAGATGTTTATACTTAATTTAGTTTGGTTTTAGTGTAGTAGTTTTTCTTAGGCGTCTCTCTAAACAGCATACCCAGTCCTTCATGTCATCAGTTTTGGCCTCTTTCTTTTCTCTACATTCCTTCATGCCTGACTGTCCAGTACTGTTTATCACCAGCCTTTACAAAAAAAACCTCTTAAGTACAATGGTGTACAGCCACCATGTAGTTTACTCTGTTGTCTGATACTACTTTCAATATTTGATTTACTTGTCCTGAAGTACTTTCAGTGAGCCAAAGTAAAGTCAGTTCAGCATTCTGTGCTCTGTTTGATAGAGACCCACAATGCCCTTAGCTGAAACTAGCTTAAACAAACAGGGAAAAGCAAACAGTCCCAGAAAATCAATGGAAATCACATCAGAGAATAATCATTTGTTTCTAATGGTGTGAGTTAACACTGCTAAACTAGAACAATTACACATCCCATAAGTTGTTAAGTACTAAAATATGATTTAAAAGAAAATTGTATTACTTTTGGTTAAGAGACTCCACACAGTTGAATTAGCTCTGTGTCGTTTTATCTTTATTAAGAGGCTAACAGAACAGGTACTTAACTGCAGATAATATATATTCATATCTCATGCAACACATCTCCATATCAATATTAAAGACATCAATGTAGTCTACAGTTTCAGTGACCGAAGGCTCTGTGTACCACACACGATACCACTTGAAACAGTGAGGCTTCCATTTGGCAATAAAACATGAGGTAACAATGACTATTCAATGGTTACTGTATATTGTACACTTTGTGAAATTACCTACTTTGCACATGTCTAAAACATTACATTACTGAATAAAAATAGCAAACACAGTCAAATTAAAGACAATAGTTTATGACACATTTAGTAGCGTCTTTTCACTTTGGTAGAACATTCTGACTTTCAGCACACAAATCTACAGTGAATATATGTAGATGTACTGAAACTCTAATCAGCAACACTGTTCACATTTAAAGGTTTTCTGACTCCCTTCACTGGCTCACAGTATGAATCAGAAAAGTACAGTACAACTTGCAACTCACACAAACACATTAACCTCTAGAGTCCCTGCGTCCTCATATGAGGACCGCACAGCTTGGGTTTCCAAAGCTCAGGACTCTAGAGGTTATGATCTAAAATGGTGATATGGATCCTATTGTAGGAACTGAATATAATTTGGGACAGATTAAATGATTAAACTCTTATGGAAGACTCTGAAAAAGCTCATAGGCACCGCAAAAGTTATAGTAGCATAGCATTAAAAAACCTAATTTGATGCATAAATAATCAGAACGACAGATACAATGTGCTCAGTTTGTCTAATGTGGACTGGTAGAAACAGTTAATTCATTGGGTACATTGTATGATTAAAATAACAGAAATGTATCCAAGTATCTATTTTTTAAATGTAAAGAAGGATGCTAGCTGCTAACTACTGTAGATTTAGGTTTAGGTAGGATAGCATGTTTAATAAACTGAAAAATGAAATTTTATGTTGAGGCTTTATCACATTTGCACAGACATAAAAACAAATTAGACTTCATTTCTTCTGTTTGCGAGATTAAGTGACATCCTTCACAGCTCAGTGTGTGAACATACTGTGCATTCATCAAGTGATATCTAAACATGTAGTGCAAGTATCTGAAAGGATTTCAGTAAAGTTGTTTCTATTGCTTTGTAAACAAATAAAAATAAAAAAGGACAAAGCTACAGGACAACAGAATAAGTAAAGTAACACCACCCTGCAGTGTAACAAAACCCTCTCTCTCTACGTTTTCCCCGAGTGTGTGGAGGTTGCTGTCATCACTAGAGTATGTTCACAGAAGGTTTAGCTTTTCGGGTAAGCAGAGGCTCGAAAGATATTGAGGCAGCTTGCTGTGATGAGGGCACCAGTCAGTTGCCTCCACTGTTTGGTGGGAGGGTTTTTCATTTTGTCCAGGACCAGGTGCAGATCCTGGATCATGTCCCTGTAGCTGTCTCCATAGCGCAGACTCCAGGAGTACAGGAAGTCATAGGCAGGCTTCCACATTGACTGAAACAGAACAGGAAATATTTAACTGATGTGTCAAATAAAATGTAGAGATTCAGTTGTACCTAAGCGTATACAGTCTGCATTTTTTGCTGTGTCAGTGTCTACTGTTAAACTCACCTGGGGACTAACTTCTCCACTCTTCCCTCGGTGTGGCGCCTCATAGCCAGCTATCTGAGCACTGGAGAGTTTTCCCATCTTCTCAGCGAGCTCTCGCCATCGAGCTCCGAGCTCCACAGCAGCGGACAGGGTGACAGTGTTCTGAATGAGCCGGGCAACGACATACACAGAGCCCATCTTCATGAGACCCTAGGATGGAAAACAGAAATCAGCTGCCATAAAACCATGGAAAGCACATGAACACTAAGGCAGTGTAGAAGGGTTTTGAAATGTATGATAAATGGGTGTCTGCACAGCCAGTTTTAGTATTTCATTGAACCTAAGACATGTTAAATTGTTAAAAAACATCTTCAACAAAGAGCATGTATTGTTTTTGTCTACTTACCGCCATGAGCTCATGCAGAAACTTTTTTCTGTTCTCACTGTGACAGTCCTCCTTCAGCTTTTCCAGAACACAGGCCACCTTATCCGCCTCAGTCTCAGTGTGCCTCCATGTGATTTTGTCCAACGACAAGGTGCTGTACCCCAGTGCATCAGCAAAATTTCTCCAGCTGGTTATATGCTCAGTGACCAGTGTCTGGATGGCAGAGTACATATAAGTGAGCTTTTTGAAGGGCAGCGTCATGTTGTCCAGGAGGACCTCTGTGGTGACTTCAATTCCAGTGAAGTCTATCACCTGGTCTCTGGTGACCAGTTTGATGTTTTTGCAGTGAACCAAACCAGTCCTGCCTTGGAGGAATCCGATATACCACTCCTTTACCTTTGAATTGCCAACTGACTGAACAGTCTTTCTGGAAAGGATAGCCACTGTGTCCCCCTTAAAGTATTCCAGTAGGTAGTCTACATGCGGCTGACGGCAAACTGATTTTAGGGCTACACCGTACCACTGCAGGTTCAAAGGTTTGTTTTCAAATTTGGGGAAATCTGGAATGCTTTCCTCAGGAATAGGTGAGGTTCTTGCAATTTCAGTCTGTCTTGGCACGCGTTTTTCTGACCTAACGGGTGCTGCTGGAGGGGAGGGCACCTGGAAATGTGTAACAGTTGCAGTGTTTGACTCTGTCACTTGTAGATCTAGTTTAAAAGGAGTCATTTCTGTATTACCAGGACAAGATAATGCAACTGGTAGATGCAAAACTGTTCCTATTTTGAGCTGACTTTGCCTCACTTCTTTCAGGTTGTCCTCAGGTTTGAGTTTAAACATGGAGCCTGTGATGCTAACTCTGATATGCAGGTCATTCACTTTGTCTGGCTTAAACCAGTGTTTTCCCAAAAGCTGCAACATTAGTGGAGGCAGGCTTTTGTTGCCTCTGCAGATATCTGAAAATGGAAGCTTTGGTGGGACGTTCTCGTGACAGCAGACCACTATTACAACCTTGAATGATGGATGGATGTACCTGGGACCATAAACTGCTACAGTGATTTGGCGGTGAAGGTAATCCCACACTGATGTAGCAGGGGACTGGATTGCAGAGGCCTCCGCGACAGCAATCACGTAAAAATGTGTCTTCAGGTCCTGGAGCTTCATCTGCATCCTGTTCTTGTGAATGTAACAGTCTTCCACTTTGAGATAAGGTCCCTCTCTTTTGTTGGACACCAGCCCGACCACTGTAGTCATCACCTGACTTAGAGGGTCAGACTTCACCTCTCCGGACAGTTTCATCTCCAGTGAGATACGCTCCTTTGTGTTGATGTTGCTGAGCATCACCTCCAGAAGTGGACTCATGGTTGTCACGTAGTTGTTATTGAGTCCAGGAGGAGGGTCTAGCATTGCTTTCAATGTAACTTCCTGGACATCTCCAGGAGGAACATGATCTTCTGGGATATGGATGCTAACGTCCAACTCTGGTAGCTGTACCGTGCCTCCACTGTGACCAATCCTGCAAATCACCTGAAAGTCAGTGGCCTGGGTCTGAGCCCAGCCTGGACTCTGGCTCATCAGATTTAGGTCCAGGCATGAGCGGGTTAGCTGCCTGTGGCTCAGCCAGGCCATCTTATAGGCCTCTCTGTCATTCTTCAGCCACTCAAAATCTGGATTCAGCACTGACCCGGGAGGCCTGAAACTGTTGTCTCGTTTTGGCACCTTCCTCTCCACACCATCCAGAATGTCTGAAGTGCTCATCCATCGCCCAGATCTGTTGGTGGCTTTGTGTTTGTTTTCCAAAAAGTTCCCCACCTTTCCTTCATCTGAAGATGAGCTGATGTCATCATCATTTGTGTCCTGATGCTTTTCATTGTCTTGTTTTAGATTTGATGTATTGGAGATATATTTGTCTGTGCTGCTATGTATAATGTCATCTAAGAAAGGGTTTGATCCTGACAGTTTGTTCCAAAAGGGGTTTTTTGCCTGAGATTGATGTGCGACATCTGGCTGTAAAAGTGCCCACTTGGAGTTCTGTGAGATTTGTTTTGCATAACCACCTGTGAAAACGTTTGGTTAGAAAGTCTGTTAACGTTAACAACACGTTTATCATCTGCTCATGCTTCTAAATGGGGATGTCACCATTCAGGTTGTTGCTCGTTGAGCCACTGACATCCAGATCAACCAGCGTCCCCTCAGATTTGCTCCTCATGAGACTCCCGACACGATTGAAGGATCTTGCACTCGCAGCTGTCATATTTTCATCTGCAAACATAACAATGTTTTAATTTATCAGATTTTATTTCTTTTATTACAAGCTTTTACTAGCCAAAAAACATTACTTACATTACATTATTCCTTAATCGATGCAACCAGCGATCCTGAAAAAGCACAAAAGCTGAGACAATTAGTCAATAAATCTATTACTTGATCAACAGAAAATTAACTGGCAACAGTTTTGATCATTTTTGTCATTATTTAAAAAAACAAAATCCAAAAAATTGACAGGCTCCAGCTTCTCGGATATGAATAGTGGCTGGTTTTCTAAGTCTACTATCACTGTAAATGGAATATTTGACTTCTGGATTGTTGGTCAGACAAAAGCAAAAAGAGAAAGTATCAGGCAGATTTAGCAGACATATAATTTGAAATGGCGTGACCTATGACAATAACAAATCCATAGGCAAAAAAAAAGACGTGAGTAAAGTTATTGTTCTGTCTTAGCTATGTTTTCCCCCACACAGTGAGTCCGAGGCTTTTAACAGGGCCTCTGTCTGTTAGGGAGAAACTGTTCCAAATAGAATAAAAGCCTGAACTCTTCAGTCTGTCACTTGTTTGCGTAAAAGGACACAACCCATTCATGACTTGTCACAGTGAGTCAGTCATTAATAATGTGGTCCCTTAGACCAGTGCACAAAAACAGGTTGGTCTTGTCAAGCCTATGACAGTGTAATGGGTTCTCTCAGCAGACTGCTATGGTCAAAGTGCAGTCCCAGTGTCAACACTCTCAGTAAAAATGCCTATTCTGGTGAAATACCATATTACAGGTTTACTTTGTTCGCACAAGTTCTGTTCCTCGTAGTACAACATTCCTGTTGAACATTAAACTATCTTGATCAGCATGCTCCTGTCTTACTTGGATGTAATCATTTGTAAACACCTTTAAACTAGTCTTACAGCCATCAATAATCCAAACAGAAGAGGAAACACTCCGCAGCACACGTTTCACAGATCTCCAGCTTCACTAAACACAGAAACAAAAGAGTCAGGGTGACACAAACTGTGTAGACGCCTGAACAGGTGTATGCAAAACGTAGTAAGTGTTAATAAAACATATCCTATTACAGGTTACTTACCATTATTAAAACAATCAGATATGAGACAAAGAAAATTAGGTCGGATCTCACCATCAGCATGAGCTCTTTGAGGATTTGCTTCGGCGCGTTGGCAGCAAAAGAAGCCAATCCGCTGTCATCTACACTTCTAGGGCGTTGCTGTGAGGCTTTACAGGACTTTACGCTGTTGGCTCTCAGGCACGGAGCATTTTGGGACTGGAAGTTTTAAATGATACATGAGCCCCAGCGGAGGAGTTGTCTATCGGCGTCGGTCACTACAATACCCACAAAGCAACGCGAGCGACTTACAACCCGAAACTGAGCGGTGTCCTACCTGTGGTTTCGACAGGAGCCGGAGTTTGGTGATAAGCACGCTGAACGGAAACAAAAACACGCACTGTCGAAGGCTGCTGGCTCGGTGACCAGACACAAAAGGTTCATACACACTTTAGCATTTAGCCTAAAGGTGTCCTACCTGTTGACGTTGCTTCACTTTTGGGGAAATGGCAACAAAAGCAGGTGCTTACACCTAATTAAAACAAAAGGCCGAGTGTCATAACAGTAGGCTATTTCTAACTCTGTCTTATCACTAATGTGATATTTACTTAGCCTAATAGAGTGTTATTGTTTTGTCCAATGTGTCGTTATCATTACTGTTTTCAGTGTTGATCAAAGCCAAAGCTAGCAGAGTAAACAGGTTACACACTTTTAGCCTAAAGGCATTTCGGCTACTTAAAGCTTAAAGTCACAGTCTATGAAACTTGAGCTTTAAAACGCACCTTGGGAAAAGCTTACTGGTTATATCGCTGTTATCTTTGCTGATTAATATTAAATTTGAAGTATCTCTTCAGAGCTGTAGTGACCTTTGGATGGAAGTAAGCTCTTTTGAGTAGATTATGAATTAACATAGCAAATATGGTCAATATCTGGAGTAAGATGGACTTTGGGATGACTAACTAACGTCCTCCACTGCAGAAACAAAATTTCTTTCTTTTTCAGAACTGCAAATCACATTTACTTTTGTTCTGGCCTTGAATTTCCTTTTCCCACTTGCACATTACCCAGAGCTCTGCCTAAATGGCGTTAACTTTGTCAATATGAAACTAAACCTGCAGATTGTTCACATTCCACCAGAACACGTTTGTATATCCTGTGTCTGATACAGTAGCTCTGTGTCTGAAATAAAGGACAGATCCATTAGCAGGTTCTGCTCCCTTGTGGCTGTTCTGAGAATATCAATAGGATCAAACTGGTAACATTCTCCAATTTTCTTTTTAACAAATTCCATGAAAAGACAAAAACTAACATCAAATTGATCCTATATTAACAAGTATTGTCTGTGATTGTGTAAAGCCTTGTATGGCTCATTCCTCTCTGCCATGTTTATTCCTGTCTGCGTAGAGAGGTCAGAAAGTAACACGTTGGATTTTGCCTTTCTGGTGAATTTGTTGACAACAAGAAATATAGACGAGTTCCAGACTCACCATTTATTAAACATTTTTACGGGTTTTAAATGCCATAGTATAGGTTCACTGTCATGACCTGAATATAGCAGAACCTTTGTTGATATTTGTATTAACATCTGTGCTTTTTTTTACTATGACAAATCAAAATGTCTCCTGTGAAAAAGGCATTTGTACCTACTATAATGCACAGTTAATAATGAAAATGTCCTGTTGATGTACTGATCTATTGGAATGCTTGATAGTAACAGTGCAAGCACAGATTGTACAGTCTTATGCAAAAGTTTAGGCACCCCTTGATAAATAACAGATTTTGGTGATTTTTTATTTGAACAGATGTTAACACAGTTTCTCTTGGAAATGGAAAAAATGCACAATATTTTCTGCAAACAGTGATGCATAGTTACTTCTTATGCCATAAATTGAACAAAAATAAAAAATAAAAACATTATTATGGCATGGTGCAAAAGTTTGGGCACCCTAAGAGTTCCAGAGTCTCAAAGTCTCTCACAAGGTTTCAGACCTTAATCAGCTCGGTAGATCTGATGCACAGCAACAGCTGTCATTGGTAAATGCCAATTTCAAAGCTGTACAAATACCTTGACTCTTCAAACCTTGTGCACACACTTGTGGACACCCAGCAACCATGGGTTCCTCTAAGCAGCTGTGTAAGACCCTGAAAATGAAAGTTATTGATGCCCACAATGCAGGAGAAGGCTACAAGAAGATAGCAAAGCGTTGTCAGCTTGCAGTTTCCACAGTAAGAAATGTAATTAAGAGATGGCAGATCAGGGGAACTGTGGAGGTCAAGATGAGATCTGGAAGACCAAGAAAACTCTCGGACAGAACTGCTCGTATGCTGGTCAGAAAGACAAATCAAAACCCCCATTTGACTGCAAAAAACCTGCAGGAAGATTTAGCAGACTCAGGAGTGGTGGTGCACCGTTCCACTGTGCAGCGATGCTTGCACAGACAAGGCCTTCATGGAAGAGTCAGCAGAAGAAAACCTTATCTGCGTCCCCATCATAAAATCCAACGTCTGAAGTATGCAACAGGACATCTACAGAAGCCCGATGCGTTTTGGAAACAAGTGCTGTGGACTGATGAAGTTAAAATAGAACTCTTTGGACACAATCAGCAAAGGCATGTTTGGAGAAAAAAAGGAGCAGCATTTCATGAAAAGAACACCTGGCCAACTATTAAGCATGGGGGTGGATCTATCATGCTCTGGGGTTGTGTTGCAGCCAGTGGCACAGGAAACATTGCACGGGTGGAGGGAAGAATGGATTCCACTAAATACCAGCAAATTCTGGAAGCAAACATCACACCATCTGTAAAAAAGCTGAAGCTGAAAAGAGGATGGCTTCTACAACAGGACAATGATCCTAAACATACCTCGAAATCCACTATGGAATACCTCAAGAGACGCAGGCTGAAGGTTTTGGAATGGCCATCACAGTCCCCTGATTTAAACATCATTGAAAATTTGTGGGTAGATCTTAAAAGAGCTGTGCATGCAAGACGACCAAAGAATATTACAGAACTAGAAGCCTTTTGCAAGGAAGAATGGGAGAAGATCCCAAGTACAAGAATTGAAAGACTTTTAGCTGGCTATGAAAAGCGTTTGCAAGCTGTGATATCTGCCAGAGGAGGTGTTACTAAGTACTGATTGTGTAGGGTGCCCAAACTTTTGCACCATGCCATAATAATGTTTTTATTTTTTATTTTTGTTCAATTTATGGCATAAGAAGTAACTATGCATCACTGTTTGCTGAAAATATTGTGCATTTTTTCCATTTCCAAGAGAAACTGTGTTAACATCTGTTCAAATAAAAAATCACCAAAATCTGTTATTTATCAAGGGGTGCCTAAACTTTTGCATAAGACTGTAACTGTAATTTGTCTGTTTCTTGAGAAAAAGAAACCAGAATTCACCACAGTATTGCATGCTGACCATATTTCACACAAGTCAGTTCATTGGAATATGACTGTTATTAATTTGTCATTATACTTGTCTTCATATCAAAGAGCTGTTGCCGCTTATTTCATCGTAATAGAATGGCTGGTCCTGTCATGTTGATATTAAACTGAATATGGTTTTGATACTATGGCTGCAACAGCAGTAGGAAAAGTTTGTGTTTTTCATCAGTATAATTTAATCGACAAGAATATTATGTTTACCGCATACATTCTTAAATGGATTTTAAGGCTCAGCGATTGTGTCTGGAAGTTACATGTTTGTGCCATTTGGGGGAGCCATTTTTCCACCAATCACTGGTTAGACATTTCAGTGTTTATTACTCTGAAACCAGAGTGAGGTGATGTTGTGTTTGTCTCTTTTAGATGTTCAACAATCTAACAAGTAAGGAGCTGTTTGCTAACACTGATTAAAAGCCTTCTGCCAGCAATCAGGACTGTGGATGTTTAAAAAGGCCAAAATAAAGCAGTGTAAAATCTCTTATTAGGCATATACTGTGAGTAAAAATTGATGGAACCAGTAAAAAAAAATCTGTGCAAACTTGTGTTTGGTAGCAATGGATGTTTTTGGTGTCCTCAAAAAAAAAGACTACTTTTCCTTTATGCAGTGACATGATCATGCATCTGTGATACTTAATGTCACGGATCATCCAGTATTGCTGTATTGTGGTCACCAGTCATCAGGAAAGCTTTCAGTAAACCTGTTTAGACATTTGGTTGGAAAATGCAAATAAATTGTGGGCTGTTTTTAAGGCATACATAAGAAACCAAGCTCAGCTTCATCAGGATGCAGTCTCTGGCTTTACCTGCTGAAATCTTCATCGCAGGACTTTCGCTTTCTTACTGTCCTCACTGAAGAAACCACTGTGGTACTCGAGGAGACTGCAGTTGCATTAAAAGTGATTTTAATGTGAGTTTCAGCAGCCTCACAGATTTTGAATGGAGTCTCTCTGATGTCGTGGGAGAAAAATACACGTTTTGTCTTGTTTCACTGAAAATGAACTTTGTTATCAGGCAGAAAAGAAGCTGAACTCATTTGTTTTATGTACACTGATGTGTTGAACTGGGGTTACAAGTCTGGCAAACTTGCATAGCTTCTCACAGCGCGGTTGAACCTACTATTCAATAGACAGGTGAGAAACCACCTGTGACGTAAATGAATTGAAATTGCTGAAAGCATTGTATGGGGGTACTGGTGTCGGTGCTCCGGCAATTACTGTTAATTATTTTGACGAACCTCTGGCCCTTTTCAAATTGCTTTCCCCAGGAGACTGGCTGGTTTAGTGACAATAACAGTGCAGTTGGTGGATTTAACCACAAAATTGGCCACAGATGCATCGCTGGTGAGAGGTGTTACCACAACACTATGATTTACTGTTAGAGCTAGAAAACCCAATATATCGCTTCATTTATAGCAGCTGACACTTCCATGAAACCTCAGTCAAGATTTGTCTTACATTTTATTAAGCAGATTACGATACAGTACACCCAAGTTTCTATAACCCAGTGTAGAATAATATGTCTCTTTGTGTTTTCTAGGCGACTGGATCAGCACCGGGCTTGGCTGCCGGTGCGCTGTGTGCTCCGACCATAGCTGTTACTTTGGCTTTCATCCACAGCCAGCAGCTCATGTGGCTCCTCGCTGGCAGCAATGGGACATTCCTCTGAGGTACAGGTGATACAGCACTCTAGGAAGGTGATAATAACATGACAACAGAGTCGCACACGCTGAGACATTAGGCCAAAAGGATACTGTTCAGTTTAAAATATTTTCCTGTATTTATTTTTGAATCTGTTGAAACAGTTGATAACATCAAGACAGCTTTTGTTCAAGGCCTGTTTGTGTAAAACATAAAATATCTCTTTACACACAGCAGTTTTTAATAATATAGGTTGAGGAATACATTGTCCAGCTAATCTAATGTCTTAAATCCAGGTTAGTGTCTGCTTATGAAATACAGTTTACATTTTGTCTTCTTCAGTTCAGTTCCTGCTTCATTCTCTCCATGAATTTTTCTGAAACAGTTTTCCTTGAATAACTCAGTAGGGAATAAATAAATCTGTCAGACTTTATGCTGAAGAGATAACATGGAGCCATAACCAAGCACTTTTTTGTGAGATTTCCTGACATTATCGAAACAAATGCAGCAACATAAAATATCTTGTTGCGTAAGCCTGTAAGTACACAAGACTACCCAACAGCAAATCCCTTAAACAGTCTCTGGCTTGAAATCATAGTAATTAATGTTTCTGAATAATAAAACTGAAGTAATTCAACTGGATTTTTCTGTAGGATTCGGACACAGCTGCACTGCAGGCTTTATCAGGAACCCAATCCTAAATGCGAGAGAGCTGCAGTGACCCAGCAAAGGCAGAATTTCTTTAGTTCCCTCTGCACTTGGCTTGGTTTTACTTTTACCTTTGACTGTTAACTGTCCCTACAGCATTTTTCTACTGGACCACACCATCGCAGAGGAATTATGAACATAGGAGAAGAAGCTATGAAGGTACCTGAACGTCATTTTACCTGTATGTTTCTACATTTACATATGTGTGTGTAAAAAGGTCAATTCAGAAAGGAAGAGAGAAATAAAGTAAATGTTCACTATATTGACATTTTATAACTATTTGAACAAAACAACTTGGGAACGGTGCAGGTGACAGACGCAGAGAATATCCATCGTTCTAATGTCCCACTATGACACATCTGCTGTAACAAAGAGCAGGAGGGTGAGTGATACACTTGTAAGTACTTTCATTTCTAATTTGCTTATTATTTCAAATATGTTTGAAAGCATTATCAGGGAGACAGCAGAGGAGTTCTAATGAGTCCAGACCCGCACTTTCTGAAATTCAGGTGTGATCTAAAAAGAGCAGATGGAAATGGTGACTTCTTGTTATGTTGTCCTAATAATCAGCGCACGTCTCATACAGTGGAAACAGTTATGAATATATGTTCATCTGTGCAGCCTCAGACTTTAGTCTGGAAGTTTACTGCACAAACAGCTGAAAGTGGTGCAGCAATACTGAAGGAAAGCTTTCCAGATTAATTCAGAATAACCTTTCTCTATGACCCAAAATAAAATCAGGACCCCCATACAAAAAAAGAGCTCAGAAAAAGTGGATCAAGGTTGTACTTCAATGACTGTTGTTTGCACGGGAAGGCGCTAGATGGCGCTACGAAACCACGCATAAAAACCAGAAGTTCGAAAAGATACTTGGCCTAGTTTACTCCTCACTGTGATTTCACGAAACCTGAACATTCTAGATATGAAAAAATAGCGGAATAAATAAAAGGAATAGTCTTAACTGTGCTCATCTTTCCCTTCTAACTGTTAAAATGATGAATGACACGCTGTGACCGCGTTCATCCATCTGGTGCGTAAAATCCCCAGAAACGAGGAGAAAATTTAAAAAAAGAAGGGATTGGGATTATCTCTGTAATCTGTTGTATGTAACGGGACATACAAGATCCAAAATGCTTGTGTAAATAGATAAAGGGCATGTGAGCTTTCTCCAGTTCACGTATTACCAAAGATTCAGTCTTCAAATCAATTGTCATTAAATAAATATAGAAATGTGTCTAGTTTGTTAACTCTGATGTTGATTATTTTGAATTTTAGTAATAAGCAGGGGATTTAGTCCAACTTGACATCAAGTCAAAATAAGCACGGCCTAAAGGGGAACAAGACTGCTCACAACAAAAGTATAAATTGTCCTTATTCCACTATTAAAATATTTAGAGACCACATTCAATAATACAATCATGTAAATGTTAACACTAAATCTACTGCGCATTTATCAGCAGCTTAAAGTTTAAAATGAACAAACCGTGTGTGTGTTTATAATAATATCTCTTGACTGGGAGGAAGTTTGATTGCAAAGAGAACAAAAATAAAACCTGCAGTGGGGAAACAGTCAAAGATATTTAACGCACAGTAATTAATCATTAATAAGGATTTAGAAAGCGGTGGTTTAACACAATTAGGCCTGAAGTTTGACCAGTGTTGACTTCGGCCTCAGAGAAGTTTGAGGTTTCATTTTTACGCTCAACAGAAAAACAGACATGAAGCGAGGTTAGTGAACTTTAGCCTAAATTTAAATTCCAAGAGAACTTAATTTTACTTTTCTTTTTTAAAGGTAAATGTTCCGTTTAGCTGCTTAATTTTATTACTGAAATTGAAGTTAATTTGTGGGTGAGGCCCTGATGTTGCCGCAGGCCCTTTCCCATCATGTACCAGCTGCGCAGAGATAATTAAACTCACTATCTACATTTTTTGACATTAATTAAAGAAAATGTGCAGCAGAACAAATCCTAGGCTGCGTAAAATCTCAAACTTTCTGGTTTTGTCGGTGCAAAAATGGATTTGATCGACTCAACAATCAATAAAACTGAGTCGATGAGCTGCTTCTGAATTCATACTGACTTTATTGAGTGGCTTACATAAAAAGCCATTCTCGGAAAAAAAATCATTGTAAAATCAAAATCACTTTACAACATGCTTACTTAAATTAAATGAGTGGGCAAACAGTAAATGATTTCAAATCGTTACAAATAAATTCAAAGTGCGCCTAAAGATAGACCCCTAATACAAGAAAAGTCGTGGTTAAATAGAACTCCCCACAATACATTTCATATCATGTCAAAGAAAAATCCAAGTACATTTCCGTATATTTTCAAATATTTACTAGAGTCCATATACAACTAGAAATACCTATACAAAATCGTCTCCTGGACAAATACATTACTCACCTTTACATTGGTCTGTAATTATTCTAACCTACATTTCTCAGTATATACAACACATTTTGCAGCGAAGTGAAGTGTGAGTGACCTCGACTGGACTACTTACAAACTTGGCGCACATACCGCAGGCTGCGGGTTCAATAGCAGTGTGTGTTATAAACTTGCGACGTTTGAGGAGCTCGGATATAATGAAAACCATCCCACCCCGTATCTTACCACAGGTTTTTGTTCCTACCAAGCAGCCCATCCTCGGGGGACAAAAACTATTTCTCCTGCTCGGTAATAAAGTGCCAGAGTTTGGTTTGAACAATATTGTATGACAGCGATAGCACAACTTAGCAGGCCCACATCTTTCACAGCGGTGGTCTCTGTGTGTTGCGTCTCATACCCTGGGAAATAAAACATGGAGGGTATTCAGGATCGGGCTGGAATAGGTTTTTGTTGCGCCCTGTCCCGGTGTGCCCACAAGAACTTGATTACACGTTCACACCGCAGATGTATTAATGAGATGTGTCTGATGGTACAGCTATGGAATTATGGAATTAGTAGTCTTAGAAAAAGTCAACGGAACGTACGGGCCTATTTTCTCATTCTGTGACCTTGATGAGGCGTTTTGCATACACCACGGTATGTCCACTGTCATGTCCTCTTGGACAATTCCACCGCAACACTCTGTTGTTCTACAGTTTGTGTTTCACTGAGGGGAGATTTAGAGGCCGTTCATGCCTACGCCCTGGGTTGACTCAGGTGGGTGCAACAGGTCGGGGGAATGGCACGGAGGGCTTCCCGGCGCGCTGTGCTCGCTGTCGGTATCACTCCCCCTCTTTCCTCCGCTGCCCCCGGAGCCGGAGCCGGCGGATCCCCCGGCGCTGTGAGTTTTTACATGTTTACTCAGGTGATCGCTACGCATAAATCTCTTGTTGCAAACCGGGCAGGCGAATCTTTTCTCCCCGGTATGTGTGCGTAAATGTCGCTGGAGCTCGTCGGAGCGTGTGAACCTCTTCCCGCAAAAAAGCCAGTTGCACACAAACGGCCTCTCGCCGGTGTGCCACCTCAAATGCGCCTTTAGGTGCGACGTTTTCCCGTAAACCTTCCCACAGCCGGGGATGTGACAGCTGTGAAGACCTTTTCTCCGGAGGCTGGCACCCGCCGGTCCGAGTCTCTCCGCCTCCCGGCAGTTTTGACAGTCGCA
>NW_018128007.1:2551435-2570202 GCF_001952655.1 Monopterus albus | reverse complement strand
TCCGAGTCTCTCCGCCTCCTGGCAGTTTGGACAGTCGCAGGTGGCTCTGCCCGAGTACCTCCGGGCAGATGACCTCGGAGACCCCGCTAAAGATGCAGGTGGACCCCCGGAGAGCATATTCCCACCTGCCCCGGTTAATGGAGAGGGGCTTGTGTCCGGATAAGATGATAAAACCGGTTTGAAACCGTCCATCAGGTGCTGGCCGGTTGTCAACAGGTGTGGAGAGGGACTTGTACTGAAAGCAGAGTGACTTAAACTCGAGTAATCAGAATTATATCCGCCCAGAGGAGAGTGCAAGGAGGTCTGGAGTCCACCGGAATGTAAGGACGTCTGTAGTGCTGCTCCATTAGGATTTTGAACATCAATCCATCCCGCTCCCACATCCCACCACGCAGAGGCTCCGGTGGTTCCGACATCTCCTGTGGGGATGCCGGGATGAGACGATTTGAACCAGGACTCGTAGGGATGCGCAACGCTCATCCTCGGATAGATGCCCTGCAAACTGTCCACTGAGGTGTGCACCTTGGAGATGAAAACCGGCTGGTGGCTGGACTCTTGAGAGTTGCTCGAAACTGAGGCTTGGAAAACAGAATAATCGTTTCCAAAGTGTGAACTAGACGATGTACCGGAAGTGAGGGAAAAAGCACTGGATCCAGTGGAGCTGTTGGTGCCGAAAGAGTCCGAGATGCCGGATCCATTGCGGGACACTCCGAAGCTGGAGATGCCGGATCCCAGGCTGCAGCTACTCGCAGCGGCTCTTTTCCACGGGTGGAAGCCTTTTCCAAACGATGAGGAGTTATCCGAAATTGCAGACGGTGAAGGGCTCGGACTCCCTATTTTGTTACATGTTGCAGCTAACATGGCTAAAGGAGTCGATCCTAACCTCGGCTCCTCCTGAAAGGACAGAAAAAAAAGATGGTCAGTCTAACAGGTTTAACAGGTGCAGCGCGTTTTAATACAGCATTTCAGATGAAAAGCCAAGATTAGTGTAGGAAATTATTTCCCCTGCGTTTGATTTAGTTATTTAAAGTTCGGAAACCAACACAGCAGATTATCACGTCCTACCTGAACGAACGCAAAGTGGCACACAACTGAAATGCGACACACAGCGTTTACACATGCATGCCAAACAGGACACCGAGGGCAACATGCGTCTTGAGCACCAGTACAAACTTATATGCTGCCTACAGAGCCCCAGCTTTCTCAAACGAAGCGCTCCCTGAAAATATAACCAACGCACTGGCTTTCCTGGTACTTTGCGACCGCTGCAAGTTTAATCCCCCTCCGCCGGACAATGACAAGAACTAATTAAACCAGTAAGAAAGTCCTTTAGACTCACCCCTAGAAGTGAAGTTGCCATCACACAAAAACACTGCCCTCCTCAGAGGATCTTTTTATATTTATGAATCAGAGCACAGTTTTTTTAGAGGTGTGCAATACAATGATGTGTTCCGCCCATTCTTCCACAATTGTAGGCTCCTCTCCGGCTTTGAAGTGCCGCTGTGCCACGGGCGACCAATCAGCGCGCCCGTCCCGCCGCACCGCCACACACTACCGTGAGGTCATCAATAGAGCGCCAGACAGCTCTCCACCTTCCTCCACCCCCACCGCCCCCTCCATAATAAAAGACAGCGGAAGGAAGGTAAAGTTAAATGAGAGTGAATTAGGAAGGAGGAATTAGGGGGCCACTTATTGAAATTTTACAGAACATCACTGCATTCCATAAATTTAAGGGAAGAGGGATGTGATGACCTGGTGATGTAGCTGGTGTTAAATGACAAAAGGTTGGTAAAATACAAGCAAAACAGCCGCCAGGGTGCAGGGAATAAAAGTAAACTGCATTAAAAGTTATTTTCCCATAATGCTCCTTACTATAAATGATCTCAACCTGAAAACCTGCTCCTTTCCTCAAATATAAACATATAGGCTAAACACGAGTAACGTGAGTCAGTGCCACCTCCTCCGTAGCGTGTTTTGTGTGTATTTGTACAGTGCTGCTTAAACTGTCCTCCTCAGAAACGTATTCTGGCTTTTCGCATAATTTACCCCTCAGCAGTTTGCATGTTTTAACTTTCTAAGAGTTAATATACACAAACTATTACACAAGACATAAAGGCTGCATTGTTCTGGTGGCGGACCTATATTACACTGTCTCTGACTTTCACATTACTGTAATTGTGTTCAATTATCTTGACAGTTTTGATTAAAACTAGTAGATGGTGCATTCCGGAGGTGGATTATTCATTTTATTACGCGCTATGTTCGGCTAAAATAATAGATGGTGAAGAAGAAGATGATAAGGGCTCGATGTCGTTGACTTTAGAAATGTTTCTACTTCAAAATTACAAAATTTAAATAATGTAGATTTTTATGGGTTATTGGCAATATAGACAATTGTTGTCACCGCAGGTCAGCAGGGATCATCTAGTAAAGTGATTGCACTCTGGGGCAATGGAACTATAATAATACTGTTGTTATGTTGAGTCCGTGCACCACTTTTCCCACTGACATTTTGTTAAATCTATAGAGAAGGCTCCTGTTACATAATAACTTATGTACTTGTAGGCAAAACGTGTTGCACCCTGGCTCTCTGTGGGCGCTATTAGCATGCAGTGGGCACTAGAAGCATAAATTTCATTTGAATTTCAAATTTAATAACTCAGGAGGTTTTTAATCATCCGCAGTTTTATTTGTTTGATATTAACATGCTTATTGACCGGGTCTGTTGACCAGCTTGGTCATTACAGGACAGGGAAAAGTTAATTAAAACGACCAGGGATTGTTCATCACATCATCTGCCTAACCCATGTCGGTTTCTTTATTACACAGCTTGATAGATGGACTATCTGATTAATTCTTGTGTTTCTAGGATCGGACAACAGCTTTTTGGATTAATTTACACCACTTTACCTTCAGCTGTTAAAAAAATGAAGGGGGTGAAAAAACTGAAGCGGACAAATTTATTCATAGTTTCTCATTGTTTTTTTTTTTACTCCGAAATAGGTGCAGTAACGTTGTACATACAGTTATCTTTATTATTATTATTCTTACAGCGTGCGCGTTATTTAGTTGCCAGTACGCGATTTAGAGGCACTTTACACAAATTGCTGACATGTATTACCTGGTCAACATATATCTGTATTTTATCCTTTAATATGCTGTGAAACTAACACCTTTAGTATAAAGATTTAATTAGGCTATTTTAGAAAAACAAGCCATACACTTGTATATAACCAAGGACAGATTTGAGATAATCTGGGAAAAAAGAACAGACACACACACACACACACACACATCCATTTGACTTATTGACGTTGGAGATAAGAAGGAAACTGTATCGATCTGTTTGCCGCTCATACTACTACTCAAACTAATCAATCACGCCATCGAAAATCATAAGAAGCTGCGGACATTATGTAACAGGGTTTAAATGCGAGCAGAATGTGACAAAGGAAGGAGAAAGAAGGAGAAGGAAGGAGAAGGAAGGAGAAGGAAGCCTACATACCGCGCTGCTCCCGCTCCGCACCGCATTGATTGACCCTCGACGTTTGCTCTCAGCAGAGAGAAACGCATCTCCTGCTGCCGCTGTGCCCGGAGACCGTGCCAAAGTAAATGTTACACTGGCAATTCAATTAGGAATTAAATGTTTCCCTCAAAGCCCGTTTCCTCTACTTGCACTTAAACTTCGAACAGATCAACATGCACATTATTCTTTACAAATAATTTGAGGTTTCGTTGATGAAGCAAACAGCTGTGAAGCTGGTTTTCCCCTTTCTTCTTTCCCTTAGTGGGGATTTGTATTCATAGCGTTATGCACAATAGTGATTTTATGCATTTGCAGTGTAAGGCATGGGGATCCAGCTACAGGGGACACGTTGGCCTCTGGTGACAAATTACCAAGTGATCATACCAGCAGGACTGGTGTCAGAGGTCAGTGTGATAACTCCTCGACCTCTTGCTGCGGAAGCCACAGATGTACAAGAGATATTTGATCTATGCGCACTTCAACATCCGATTGTCTAATTTATTCTTAGGGCCCTACTTCTCCAAAAAAAAAAAAATCTTTTGTTGCCTGTTGCGTTCAGCATCTAGAGGGTCGGTCCTAGTTCATCTGGCGTGCACAGGTTGTCCTTATCGCACGGCTGTAACTGTAAGCCGCATTGAACAGATGTCCCCATTGTAGGCTTTCTTCTCCTACACACATGGGCTATATTACCGTCATGAAATCAAACTCAAAACCTGTCCCTTTCGCTACCATAATGACCGAGTTATTCTGGGCCACTGAGCACGAACAAAGTGCGTTCAATATTGTGTGCTCCAGAATCACTCCGCTTAGAGAACCGGGAGAAAAGAGTCGAGCCAGAGATGCAGAACTATACGCGATGTGGGGATTTACAAGGCAACTCGATCATCTGGAGGCCAAAGATATTTCTGGAGGAAAATGTGAAGGTAATCACTTGTGGCTTTTCCTCAGCAATTAATGGAGCACTGTGGCTCTGGCACCATATAATCATAATTACTCTATTTTTCTGCACAGTTATTTTTTTTTAAATAGAAATGTATATGTTATATTATTACAGTTCTTTTATTAATTGACAGCAATTACAGATTAGTGTGCTGTTATATTATAATAGATAGATAGATGTCACTTTTTTGCTGCTACAAACATCAACAGTAGTTACTGTCTTAACAGGCACTGTGCAAGTGTAAAGTATGCAGAGCAGGGAGTGTAAGAGAGCAGGGTCTGTTGGTTGTTGTTGTTTTCACTATTCACCAGGAGGTTGGAAAGAGCAGATGTCCGTCTGCAGGGTGAGCTGCCAAGTGGGTCCGGAGTAGGGCGGCCACAGACACAAGGGCCCAAATGGTGTGACAAAGGATGTGCAGGAAGCCCCTCTCTGCCTGGGTGAGCCACAGAGAGGGTCTCCCCTCTTCTGCCAGCCTGCAGGGACACTCGCAACAGGAGCCAGAGTGGTGGCAGCAAAGCCATGTGTTACCGGCTGGGATGCATGGTACACCAACACTCGTATTCGCACAAACATAAATACACAAGCATATGCCGGAATGCTCACATACAGGCCCATCCCATCCCGACTGCCACCGGCACACACCTGCTCACTGCACTCAGGCTAAAACACACACATTGATTTGATTTTTTTTTTTTTTTTTGCTAAATCTTTATCCCGATAGCCAGTCAGCTATTTTGAGGGTAAGATTTCAAATGAGCTGTTGATGGTGATGCAAACTGTGATGACATGAATATTAATGATGTAAATATAGCAGAAAAAAATGGCAAACACCTCTCTTGAGTGTTTTGTCTAACGCTGTGCCGTGGTGTCATTTTTTCCCCTTTGCCTTCTTTTGAGTGAAGAGGCCCTGATAGTGTTCCAAGCACAGGTGTGCAGCATGGCCTGCACTGAAGGGGTGCACTGAACCATACACAATGATATAAATGTCTGGCAAATAAAATAGCTAGTTAACAATCTTTTGACTGCTCTAACCTTGAAGGCTTTGTCGGGTATCGATCAGGCAGCTGTTCTTTGCTTTGTCTGGTAGGAGGGGAGCCTCTGGTTCCTTCTGGGATGAATGGAGAGCAGCTGCCAAAAAAACTTTCTCGTTCAGTTTTTGCCTGTCTGCGACAAAAATTAAAACAAGAAGCAGTTAATCACTTGTAGAAGGTCACAGTTTGTATATTTACACATTAATCAATTGGGTCAGGCTCTTCGGGCTAATTAAAAGCTTTAATGTAAAGTCAATTGTTATATTTAACAACCCAGGGCACTGGCTCCTTTGTTCACATTGCCACGTTGTTGATTTACTTAGAAACGGATGGGCATAATTTGTCTCCCCATATTAAGGTAATTGTATGTTAAGTAACCAACCTCCTTAGACTTGCAGTGGGTGTCATTTGATGGGTCCTGTCACACAAATATGTCAGGACAGGGTGCTAATGATCTGTCTCAGCACCTGTCAGTCAGAGCACGCCTGAAAGCAGCAGCAGTCAAATTCTCCGACCAGGACTTTATAGTTCAGGTTATACAGTGGCTGTCAGCGATGCCCTCCTTCAGTCAACCTCAATCTAACTGGATTGTTAGACTCTCTGTTATGAAGTTAAAATTAGTTGAATCATTTCTTTGGGCATTTGTTGTTACGATCCGTGTTTCTCAGGCCACATCTCAGGTGATAGATTACAATGTCTCAATCACAGGCCGTTTATGATAAGCAGAGATAACAGTGTATTTTGCCACCATTTGGCTTGACTGCGACATCTGTGGGCCATGAGGTCTTCTTATTGACTTTCACTAAGCCCAACATAGCACTTTGTCAGTGTGAGCGGCAGTCTAAGAGACAGGCGGGCAAGGCAGTCATACAAAGTGAAGTACTTAGGATTAGCCCTGGCTCTTCAAGTTTCAGTAATTATCCTCCTGGAGGCATTCTTGCTGTGTTGGATAATAATGGAAGTCCGGGTGTACGCCTGCCACCTCTCAAGTGTGGGTGGAGGAAGCCAACGAGAGGTGCAGGACAGAGCAATGTTTGCTTTTCTGTTATGTCATCCAAAGAGCACAAGAGTAAGGCAAACGTGTTGTTCCCTGAGCGCGGATGAAGCTGCACAGCAACCCTGGGGATTCTTCAGCTTAACGGGTGACGCGCATCTTGGAATCTTTTCAACTGTGGCTCAGACAATGAAACGTTCTCCAAAGCGTACCAAGTTTCACTCGTGTGTTTTAATGAATAAATGTGTTAATTTCATTAATTTTTGAGAGTGACCATCATCTGATTGAGTTGATTTGCAAGATGCACAAATATGTCATTGTTTTCTTCTATTCTGCTCTTGTCAGATATTCACACAGCAAGAATACCTAGATTTTATTTTTCAGTCTCAGTTTGTATATCGGTGACACTATCCTTAAAGTTTCATTCATTTGCATGCTGGAATAATAAGAAGCTCCTTCTGTCCAGCAGTGAAAACACAATGCATTAATTAAGAGTAAGTCCGATTTCCCAGAGGGCAGATTGTCACCCTCCATTAACTTACTTTATCATATAATAAAGAGGTTGCCTTGTCCTTCCCTACCCAGACAATTGGTTTTAATCAGCCAGCAGGCCTTTCATGGCTGATGATTTATGCTAAATTGACAGGGGTGGTGGATATCACAGAAAATCATTATAACAGTGCTCAGGTCACTGCTTGTCACCTCCTTGTTTTATCCTGTCCATTGAGCTCATGGACAGTAAGGAAATTCAGAAATGACAGATAGTTTTAACAGTAACAGTATCTTCAGAAGAATTATTTCCAATATATTTTATATAGCATGTGAAGGTTTTGCATACTTGCAGTAGCCAGTGAGGTCATATGCTAGGTGAAAATGAACTGACTGTTTATCTATAGAGTAAACAACATATAAATAATAGGCAGTGGTAGAAGTACTCAGATTGTTTGCTTAAGTAAAAGCAGCAATACCATAGTGTAAAAAATACTCTGTTGCGAGTTCTGCATTCACAATGTTACTTAAGTGAAAATACAAAAGTATTAGCATTAAAACATACTTAAAGCACTAAAAGTACTCATTATGCAGAATGGAACATTTAACATTAATGTATGTCATGTTATTGGATTATAATTACTGATCCATTATTGAGTATATCACAATGTTGCAGCTGGTAAAGGGGCAGCTATGGTTTTAACTATCTTGAATGCCTATAATTTGAATTATTGCTGAGTCGCTTGTGAATTTTCCACCAGAGATCAATAACATCTCATGATTATACTGTGTTTTTTAATTAACCTGATTCTGAAAAGTAACTAGTAACTAAAGTTATCAACTAATGTAGAATAAAAATGATAATATTTGTCTTTAAAATGTAGTGAAGTCGATGTATGAATCAGCACAAAATGAAAATACTCAACTAAAGTACAGAGACTTTCCACCACAGACAACAGGTTGTAACTAGGTAGAAAAAAATATGAATATTTAGTTTTAAAAATGTGATTTAGTAAGATCAGACATGCTAAAAGACTCCAAAAGGATCACCAAGTTATTGTTTTAGTAACAATTAATAATGTCATGTAAAAGTGAGGTTCAGCTATTAATCAGCAACAGATTATCTCAGTGATTACACAGTAGAGTCAAAAATAGAGAGAGAGAGAGAGAGAGAGAGAGATGCAGGATGAGCATGAGGAGGAAGCTGGGACACACTTCTCGCCTTGCAATTTAATCACTGTATACCCAGGGAAGTATTGACAGTTGTCCTGTGGAAGCTATTAAAGTTGCTGTCCAAGGTTAAATGAAATTGCAGTTTATCAAGGCAGCATTGAGAAAATAAGGGAATCTGTTCATGGCTGTTGATTAATGTGGAGCGTGATCAACACAAGGGGTTCATTAAGCTATACATCACCAGGGTAATTTAACATGTCATTGCGCCTGCTGCCGCTCCCCCTTCACACGTTTTGAGCATTGTGCATGTTTGGTGTTTCTGTGTTGCAATCAAGGGCCCTGACCTGACTGTTTGAGATGTGGTTGTGCCTGTATGCCTTTGTGTTTGCGTAATCAAACCTATCCTCTGTCATCACTATAAACCACACTACCTTATCTTTAGACTGTCATCAAGTGAAACACTTTGTATGATTTGTGTGAGGAAACAATATAAACATGGTGTAATTTTAATTCATTCAATCCTCAAATTGGAGGCAAATGTGAACTCCTTCAAAATCAGGATGGTTCCTCCCAAAAATGTTGTGATTTTCACTCAGTTCAGACTTTAACAAGATCCCCTTTTCCATCATCTCCTCTTCCTATGCTTTTATCAGCGTACTCATCACATCCGTGCTTTGATCATCCGTTTCACAGCAGCTGACAAGCATACATAGAGGTATGCTAATCAGGCCTGGGACCAGGAGCTGGGTAGTTTTTTTTTTCCTCCTGGTGGATTTGTTTACTGGCGGATAATTGATGGTGCTTGAGGGACACGCGTTGAGTCCGACATGAATCATGGGCGACATGGCTCATGATAAGGAGCTGAAAGTCGCCTGTAATTAAGACGGGCACTAGAGACCAATTGTTTGTAGAATGATTTGGTTGGGGCTAATTGACACTAATTGTTTAATCAGATTTTCTTCCCCTTCATGGTGCAAGAAAGTGGGTTTTACAAGCGCTTCATCCAACAATGCAGTGGAAGAAGGCCACGCTCTTGATATGAGATTGTTGAGGGGGCTGAGGATGGCTGGAAATGATAGTCTCACCTGTCATGTTTAGTCTTTTAGCCCACAAGAAAGTCACGTAGACATGGATTTCACCTCAGTTTTTGATGTGGTAGTTGTCTCTTTTCATGTATAACATCTGACTTTTGACGCAAGTGTTGCCATATCACTTTGAGTAATATAACATATTTTAACAAATGAGGAACATAGGGTATGATTGACAGCTTTCTGTTATGTGATGAGGAGTTGATTGATGCTGTCTGTGCAGTTTACCAGACACTGTTCTGTAACAGCACTGGTGTCGATAAGCTTTTGAACAAAGCAGATTTATGACATTTGAAGAAGGATCATAAATTAATGTAGTAATACCCATGATCTTCCCACACTCACCACAGGAGCTGTCCTGTTTAGTTTACTATTGCACAACAGCTAGTTTTGTACTCTGTTGCAGCATTGACCTAAAATACAATACAGTGCACAGCACTGGAAGATTGGCAGATAGTTGTCCTTTTATCTGTAATATTTTATAATTGGGGGGGGTCAGCATCAACGCCACAAAAATGTTATGGCTCATTTACCAAAGCTGTTAGAGTAAGGCAATAAGATCACTTGTAAATAGCCCTTACACTTGAGTTTTTTGGCAATGCCTGATCATGATGATCTTCACCGTGAAACAAGTTGGAATTGTTGTAATGCAGCTGTATATACCGATCTAAATGCTCTGACAAAGATTTGGAGGTGAGCTGACACCAGAGGACATAGACCTTTTGTGTGTGTGTGTTTCTCTGAGAAAAGATGAGAAACAATATAGAGATGATCAAATATATACAAGCGGTCCTGAATAAATACACAATAAAGCAAATGTAAACAAATAATTACATTGGCAGAACACGTAATGGCGGTGTTTCATCATCAACATTCATCTCAGAAAAGACATATTCTAAGGTGAGGCTGTAGTAAGATTAAGTGATGAAGCAGAGCAGATAATTAGAGACAAGTCTTCCTTCCCTATCTGATTAAATCCAGTAAGTCTGAGTAACGAGGTGGTGATGGGTGGAGCTGAACACATGAACATGAGATCTAACATCATTACATTTAATGGTAATTAAACCTGTAGTTTTTTTTAATTAACACAAACTAGGATGGGAAATTAATGGTTATTACTCAGGGGGCCAGCAGAGAGGAACACTGGATATCTCCCTAACCTAATATAAACCACTTGATGAGGGCAAGATTAAAGGGACAGTTTGCTCAGTTTGCAAAATAAGTTTCTTAGTGGTATAGATCTCCGTTTGTTAGCTTTGGTACTGTTCATGAAATCACGACCCAGAGCTCATTCGATCACACATAAGTGTAGTGGAAGTTACACAAGATGCAGGGATGGATTATTAAAGTATCAGCTCCAAAAATATCATTTATAACTTAGCCCTAGTGGTCTTGTTATAATTTGGGTTTGGAGATATTCGTCTCTGTGATTTCTGCAGATGACCCAGTACAATGGAGATGCTTGTTGGCTAGGAAAACAAAAGAAGTTGTTGTAGTAGTTTAGGTGAACTGACCCTTTAATATTTCATTGCTGCATTTTGCAGCAGTTTTTCTTAGGTGTGTCTGAATTAGCTTTGGCATTCATTTAGCATCATTAAAAATTGATGAGCCTAAAATTAATATTGTGAAAAACTAATGGAAAATTGAGTTTTTTATAGACTTTTTGTTGAGACCCATATGACTCCTGATCATTTAGATGTAATAAACTCCTACGTTTTGTATTTATCCCCGAGCTACTGTACGTCCAGCCCAGACTCCCATTGCAATGTACATTAGCCATATTGATCCGCAGCGTAAAACTTACAGTGTCACAGTAACAGCTGTAAAACCTTTGTATTGCAGCCCAGTGCCCCTCTTCATGTTCTTCTCCTTGGTGTTTGGTGTTTGGCAAACAGCGAAATGGTACATTACTGTCACCGACTGGACTGGAGTGTAGCCGGATGGCTTTGAACCATACAAGGGTGAAAACACCAGCAACTCCTGACTTTCATCCAGACAACCAGAGATCGGGTCAGAGCTTGTGCTGCACTGTAGTTTTCATTCAAGAGTGTGTGTGTGTGTGTGTGTGTGTGTGTGTGTGTGTGTGTTTTTCAGTTTGAGAACTGAACCCAGGGTCTTTCTCTAACTGTAACTGTGTAGTTTCTGTCCCTAAACTTAACCATTTTCGCTGCCAGAAAGACGTTACTGCCATGTCACAATTTTAGTTGTGAGACTACTATGTTTTGCATTACAGACCTATGTAGCTATTATCCATTTTGTTGTGAGACTGGGTTGGCTACATCCCATGTTGGAAACATCCTACTTGATTGTTTTAATACCACTTTTTTAGTATTACACATTCACAGTTCAATTAGCATTTATCCTGTCTGTGTTGTTTTTCAATCAAGTTTTCTGATTTATTGTCGAAGGCTGCCTTTACTTTGTGCTAATAATTGGATGCTATTGAAAGGATGAGTTTTATTGATTTTGTAGATGACTGTGAGCATTACTGGTCAAGACCATAGATTGTCAGCAAGGTCTGTGTTGGGCCCAGGATCGATGCTGGTGAATCTTCCCTTCTGGTTTTTATTTACTTCTGTCTCCATTGATTGAAACATGCAATAGTTCAGGGCCTATTATCACACTGATGCTAAGTTTCTCTGTCTTCCCACTGAAATAGCTCCCTCTGTTCCTCAGCAATATCTCTCTCCAGCAAGTGTTCCCATCTTTCCCTTTCTAACTAATGAGTTAAGAGTATTGCTATGACCTGTAAACATCAATCATGGAGAAGGAGGAAGACAGTGACTAACTGCCCCAGCAGGAGAAGGGCGAAATGAAATGAAAGTGTACAATAAAAGAAGCATCCAGGTTGGTGTTTGTTGGACGAGTGGAAATAACAAAATACCAGAAATTAATTTAGATAATCGTCAAATGATTGCTAGTTTAGTACATCATCTCACATAAGTGGGAAAAATGGAAAGGAGGGTGACTAATAACACCCTTAGATTTTGGGTCAGAGACAAAGAAATTGAAACTTTTTTGTTTACTCATTCTGAATTCACTGGTGTGCTCTTAATCCAATTTAGTGCTCACTGAGTCTGAAAAAGCCCCAAATTTCTATTCAATAGTTAAAAATGAAACTTCGTTCAAACTGATAACTTGCACAACCTGCCTTGTAGTGGCTGTCTTGCTAGATTGTTCCCATAATTCAACATAGAGATGGTCCTGTGGCGGTGGCCCACCCTGCGTTTACATATCTTATTTCCTGACAAGGCAGCAGAAAGGTCAGTGTCCCAGCCAACTGGGACTCCCATGATTGAATGTAATCAGTATGTACTTGTTATTCTGAGTGCCAGGCCTTTCTTTTATTTGCTGGTACAGAAGTTAATTTCCCTGGTGACCTTTGTGTAATAAAACAGTATTATCTGTTTCTGGAGCTGCAACAAGGAAGCAAATTAGCTTCCTCAGCAGTGTTTTGTCACTGAGGAGATCACTTATAAGTTTATTTACTTTAATTAGATTAAGGGTGCAGTAAAGGCATGTCTCTGTGTAAGCATCATCCCTTGTCTCCTTGCATTATCTGATTGTCCCAACAATGGATATGTATTTTAGTGATTGCTCACTCATGCAGTCAACAGAGACACTTTGACATGATGAAGAGGCTTTTTTCTTCTTCTTTTTTATGTTATTTATTTACTTTATGCTACACAAAATATCAATCAATGCACCTTATGACTATTAGCATGGTTGGGAAAGTGTTTTAAGTTCACCTGAGAGTGTCGCGCAGGGTTTAGCTTAGACAAATTGTGAGCGCACCTTTTTAAAAGGAAAGAATCGAGCTGTCGATTTCTCACACTTCTGCACGAACATATGTCATCTGATACTGTGGAATTCCTCTAATCCTTCCCCTACTTTTAGTGGGAGTGACGCTTTTCCTTTTAAACTGGATCCACTCAAATAAGCTCACATAAACACCTTACATTTCCTCTTTAAAAGCATGTACAGTTTGTACCAGTACAACTTCTACTACTGCTGCTTATATTAGTAAGAATAAAAACGTGACTGCAGTAGCGTTCATACTTGTCTTTTGGACAAATTTCCCAGTTGTGTATTTCAAAAAAGTAAAATATAAATTGGATTAAAAAGTAGTTTAATATTGATTTTTTTTAGAACTTTAATTTATTTCTTGACAATAAAGTAACACTTACACTCCACAGATATATTTCCTATGTTAAATATGTCCTATAGCTGCTGCAGTTTGGACTAAAGGTGAATGTGAGAGGAGAGGCTGTGAGCTGTGGAGGCCACAGTGAATGCAATGCTTTACTGACCCGAGGAATCTCTTTTATTATGGGCTCTTTGTGCCTCTCCCTCCGCTGCTCTGTCAGGCCATTCAGACCCAGTGGCAGCCACCTACATTATATCCTGGATAGGCAGGACATTCATGCCTTTTTAACCCATTGTCCTTCCCCCTGGGGTGAGGGCCCAGAGCGGGATGTGAGAACCCCAGGCTGGGTATTGTGTCCCTCTGCGCTCTTCACACACCCGGCAGGGGACTTCCTTTCTGGTGTCACCGAAACCTGTGTGGTGTAATCCGCAGCTCCCTGCTGAGCAGGATGGGAAGGTTATTAAAAGTGCCTCTAATGTCTCGTTAATAAATCGCTTCCATTTTCCGCTTCATTTCTAGGTAATCGTGTTGGGAGTGTGGATAAGAAGGAATGTGTACCCGTTCCCGTATTTTCAGTATCAAAGCAGCATAAAAATTAGCATTTCTTTTTATTGTCAGCTACATGTTTCACAGGCGCACAAGTACAGATCCATTAGAGATGACCCTCGCATTAAAGCTCAAGTATGTGGACCGCTGTGTGACAGGGTCAACCGACAAGGTGCTGATGCTGCTGTGATTGCCTGAGGAGAGATTTTTAAACATACTGGGTCCAGCATGGAGGCTTGGGGTTAATGGTGTCTTATACTGTGACCTGGTGGATTCTGCATTTAGGTCTCCTCTGGGGGTAGTTCTATAAAGCAGCAAAGGTCATTTCAGTTAGAGTGCTGCTGTGTTAAGAGGTTAGAGAGCAGAGGTCCCCACAGCGTGGTATCACAAGCACTCTCTATGATGTGTTAAGGATGCTGATGCCTCTGATTGCCACAGTGGGACCTGGAGGTGAAGTTAGGAATGGCTCAGGACTGCTGGGGTAATCCCATTAACTGTGACTCCTGTAGCCCTCTCTCCCAGCATGTGTGTGTGTTTCAGAAACAGTGAAGGAGAGGAGACAGTGTATGTGTGTGAGTGTGCAGGAGTGACCCAAAAGACATTAGCCTGCCCTGGAGGTCAAAGGACAGGCAAAATTAAAATACATGTGAATCATTCATCAAATATGAGCGTCTCCTGTTCTCAGTGGCCGCTTTGCCTGAGTAATTACTTGTCACAACTTGCAAACCATCAGGCTCCAAGTTTGTTAGCAGTGACCGCATTCATTCATTTTCATGAACCACTGTTTAATATCCTGCTTTTAATCTGTTTTCTTCCACCTTTATTCATTGCAGTTAAGCACATAATTGTTCATGACAAACTCTCAAGTGCCATGCATAGTATATTTTTTATATGA
This sequence comes from Monopterus albus, assembly GCF_001952655.1. Classification (NCBI taxonomy): domain Eukaryota; kingdom Metazoa; phylum Chordata; class Actinopteri; order Synbranchiformes; family Synbranchidae; genus Monopterus; species Monopterus albus. Next base: position 2,555,373 of record NW_018128007.1, on the reverse strand, counting down.
AGTATTGGTAGTTTCCAAATAGCCAAGTCAGTTTTATATAGCACATATAAAAACAAAGTGCTTTACAAAGACAATAGATCATTTGATTGATAATTACAGTATAATAAGACAAGACATAAAAAGAGCATATAGGAAAATGTATGACTTTATAGAATATCCGAATAAAAATTTAATAGTGAGTAGAAAACTGTTCCATACTTTCGGACGAACAACAGAAAAAGCTTGATCACCTTTGGATTTTAACTATGTGTGTGTGGAACATAGAGCAGGAATTGGTCAGTAGGTCTGAGCACTGTGGAGGTAGAAGAGGGGATGAAGAGTTCAGAGGTGTGACCTGGTGACACAAACCATGCAGTGCTTTACAACCAGGTAAAAGATTCTTAAAATCAGCTGATGAAGAAAGGCCAGTGCTGGGACGATAGGGTCTCTCTTCCTGTTTGTTGCAGCGAGGAGACTTAGGCTGAGATAAGGCTGCTTTTGTTTGACAGTGGAAAGTAAGAGTGGCTCGATCCATATGCATGAAAGTGAAAGATCCTCTCACCAGAAACTAGTTTTGTCAGTTTCATGATTTAGTGCACGTCCTAGTCATTATTTAAGGTACAAAAAATCACTGGGAATAAGAAGCAGCATGTCCAACATGGCTTGTAAGAACAATGCTTGTCATTACTTAATTGGCATCAATTGTCGCATGCCACTCATTTTGGTATACAACAATTAGCTTAGGTTCTGCCAAGACTTGCACAAAATATGTATTGACAGTTGTGACAGCTGCTGTCACTACTGAGCTGTTTTTAACAGCATTGTTAAAGGCTAAGAGATAATGGCTATTATGTGCTGCTGGACTATCTACTTTGCTCCCAGTCAGTCATTCAGTGCAGGCCTGTAGAAATATAACTGGGGCAGTTATGGTAAACAAAAAGCTATCAGTGATTCCGAATAGAGGAAAAAATACTGAGGGGGTCAAACGTCAATGGCAGCGAGTAGGAGAGTGTTTGGTATTGTCAATAATGGCCTCTTTGTTTGAGGGTGGGATATTCACGGCGAAAAGCTTTTGGTGGGCGGGATGTGGTGGGCCAAACTCGTTCATGCAAGAACACTATATCATGTACATACTGATAAAGCAGAGCAAACACATGATTAAGATGGAGGATAGAGTGTCTTACATTCCTCCGTGACAGGACGTGATGCAGGAGGAAAATGTGAGCTACCGTCTGCTTCTTTGCAAAAGTGACTTTTTCTAATATTCAAAGACGTTGATTTAAATTTTTTAATGAGTTGAACAGTTACTGAGTAAATTGTCACAGTGTGTTGCTGTAAACCTGCCTGCTTTTTGTACCTTTATCATCCTGGGATTTTGTCTTTTTGGTTTTTCTTTAGACCTTTAACTAGACTGGGAAAATTGTATTGAAATATATTAGAATGATCAGCTTGGTGAAGAGTTTTTCATTAGATTATCATGGCACAAATACAGTAGGAAAAAGTTTTTTTAGCTGTGGGGATCTTTCATGTAGGTAACCACAAATACATTTTTATGATTACATTGACACACAGAGCTATCCATACTTAAAGGGCACATTTAATTATTTGACAGTAACTAATGCAGTTAAGATGGATATTCACAGTTATTGGGATTTGGAACAATACGGTGAGTGTGTGTATTGATCAGACCAGGGTCTTGTTGTGTCTGTCAATAACAGTAGATGAATCTAATTATGGTTCCTCTCTGTCTACTCAGTTAACTGTCAACATGGGAGCCCTTATTCTGTACGTCCAGTATGTGCTTATGCACGCACACACACACACACACACACACACACACACACAGGGCTATCACAACATTAGGACAGCTGGCTTAGAGTCCCACCTCCTTCCCTAATGTCCTACCATAAAGCCTTAACACTGGTGCTAAAGCAGAAGATGCTATGATGGCTTAAGATACCTCTTAGTTATGCATGATCATTCTTGGATCAGCTTTAATGATAATTCTGGGTCTCTTCTGACACAGGACAATTCTTTTTAAGAGAGACTTATGCAATATTTAGTCTCATAGGCAAATAAATAGGTTTAGTTGGGTTAACAAACCAACTAAAGGAGGCCTAGAGGTAAATTCTGTATACCTCTCATAGGGAATATGCAAATATAAAGGGGATTGTGTGTTATTTTGACTGATAAAATGCAAGTCTTGCAGAGAAACACTTCAGATGAGGGATATATTTTCTAAAACTAAACCTTAACTATTTTGTTTAGATGGGCATTTAGGGATAAGTTAGTCCAGGTTAGACAATGACAGTGGTGTTGTTCCTTTTATGGATTGTCTCTCTTGCTTTATTTAGTGTATATTTTTTGCACTCCAACCAATTAATACTCTTGATTTTGATTTCCTAAAGCACCTGCAGCTCTAAACCTTACTAATATGTCAGTCTAATTTACCTGAGCAACAGTTTCAGTATTTGATAAAACATTGTATTTTTGTACTTTGTTATTCAAAAGTGAAGTTGTTCTCATAAACAGCAAGCTTTCCATGTCACCCACAGAGACAAGACTGCACACCCAAGCGAGCATGCGTCTTTGTTTGTTCAGTCTGTCACTCCGCTCGGCTGTGTGTGGCCGTTCTGGGACTCCCCCCTATCTCCACAGGTTTTTCGAGGGAAAGTCATTTGAGTTCGAAATCTTCTTTGGCAAGTGCAACACTTCATCAAGGGTGAAGACTCCCTGGCTATCAGAGATGTATCAGTTGGTCTGATAAAGCCCTTGCCCTGGTCCCCGCACAGCAACATCCCATCATAAATAAAAGCAGCAGAAAAGAGGCCTTTGTCACTGTTTATCTGGACTGCTTTTCTTCCTCGCCCTTGATTTCCTCTTCAGAAAATTGATGCACCCTTAAATTGAAGCGGAGGGCTTGACAGGTAATGGTTAGTGTGATAACTGCTCAGATTTCATCAGCCAGGGCTTTTTTTTCTCTTTGTGTGCAATTGTTGGAACTTTCAGCTAGATTACCTGTCATCTAGTGCATCAGATAAAAATGCAGAGTTGAGGAGATACAGCCAATACCGAAGCAGATAGGAAGAAAAAGATCTGGATGGAGAATGTTGGATGTGAAAGGAACAGTAAGGACACAAATTTACATTTATCTGATTGTGGAGCAAATAGAACATATTATTACCATCACAATCACAGACAATTTCCTCTTGACAGAGAGATTTGTTATTTATATTATGTGGTTTAAATGGTGTACATGCTACATATCATTAGCCATTTGAAGGAGGAAATAAAACATTCCTGTTTTTTTCCTGCTTGAATTGGCCTTTATATTACAAAATAGCATGAAGCTTTTAAGTTTTAAGTTGTTATTCTGCCTTGTATTTTAATAATATTTGTTATATAAAGCGTCAGATTTAAAAGACGTGTAAGCATGTAAATTTCGGTTATCCACATTTAAAATATATTTAAAATGGCAATTGTTGATTTCTTTTAGAGATGATCTTTTCTGTTGTATGAAGGTTTATTGATTATTTGTCAGAGAGAGACAGCCTATTCCAGTCTCTAAAAAAGTCTGCATTTGATCGATGTTATGGTAACCAATAGAGCTGAAATCTTTGGCAGATGTGTGGCAGCATTTTTTTTCTTCTCTGCTATTATCGCGTTATAAACACTCGGTTAGCGTTACATAAAACATGCATATTTTTGACTGGGAAATTTTCTGACGAGAGAAACAGCTGTGCTGGCCTTACAATGCATTAAGTATTTCATCCCTTTTAGATGGTTAAATTGTGCATGAAATGTTGCTGGCGCAGGGTTCTACCGAGCTGGACTGATTAGGCAACATCTGTTACATTGGGAGAAATCCGTGTTGTTTCTAATTAGCTGTCAGGCTACGTTGTGCCTGATGGTGCCGAGGATCTGCCACAGGTTCCTCTCCTCATCCTGTCACCTGCTTG